>NC_056481.1:20892199-21178719 GCF_008729295.1 Plectropomus leopardus | reverse complement strand
ATTCCCTCCAGGTGCTCTTCAGATATAGCAATCATGAAAATGGGATGTATGGACAGACAAACAAATCAAAAAACATAATGTCTACAGGCACGACTATCACTTGTGCAGAAGTCTAACAACAACGAGCTACTAGTATCTCATGATCATTTAGTTCAAAAAATGATTAAAAACAAATTATTTCTTTCATCTACAATCAAGCAAGATTACATTGATGTAGATTTAAGACATAAAATGTATTAAGAAATAAATCAGTGGAGAATCAGACAGATTGTTTGTTGAGAATAACTTCTGCATAGTATTTTATGTAGAGCAGAAATAAAGGCATTTGAAGTTTGGTGATTTAGATTAACATGTGCCTCCCTTTGGTAATCTGGGAAGGGAGATAAATGATGACCTGGAAAGTAACTACTTTTGTTTGATGATAATGGTGTTTGGTTCAACGATACAAAGTCAAACATGTCCCAATCCAATAAATTCAGTGGGACTACGGTCAGCATTCGTGAGTGAGTTGAAGTTGGTAAATGATGACATACCCAACAGTCAGTCAGAATTCTGCTGCTGGCATGGCAGTATAATCACTTGCATAGCAGATAAGCAGTTTCAGAGAGCTGAGGAACATGGCTGCATGGCAACATCTCGGACCATAGTCACTTTTGCCACTATTTTGTTTCCTCCAGTGTTGATCTCTTTTTCCTTCAGGCTTTAGGGCACTTTCCATGGTTAGCAATACTTGGACCTTTCTGTTTAAGAGAAGAGATAAACAGAAAACAAAACAAACTGAAAATGAAACACAAAAACTCTTGGCTTTAAAAAAATTTTTTAAAAAAGGTCTGTTTTCTAGGTTGTTGCAAGGTGGCGAAAATCTTTAAGGGAAAACTATGCAAGAGATTTAAAATATGTTGGAGTTTTTGGTTGAATCAATCTGTCTGAATGTTGGTTAGCTCAGTCATTAATGGATTTCTCAAGTTAGAGTAACGCTGAGGGGTGAGTGACACCTGTAAACATAGATTAACACTGATGTGAATTTAGCATTCTGTAATGTACTATATCTTTGAAAAGACAAAGCACCTAGCTACTTTAACTGCTGTGCACCTGACGTGTCATATATTGGTTGTTTGTTGTTGAATGGACTTGTGACAGTACTATTATTGTATGCATGTGTTGAGCGTACATGAATCGTCTCCTGTGTCCAATGTCCAGATCCACTACAGACAGCAGGAGAGGATCAATTCATCTGGAATCTTCTTGTGCAATATATCCAATATAGCTCCTTTTATCTAGTGAGCCATGATACATGCGCACAACCAACTTTTGAATTTTGCACTTTGCACAATGCAATTTATACCATGCACTTTATGCCTTACAGTTTAAATTGCTACTGTTACTGCACTTTTGTCCTCATTATGAATTGTTGTATTGGGTTTTTTTCCTCTTTCTTTATTTTTCCCTTTTCTTTCTTTATTTCTATAGTCTGTTACCTGCTAAGGAACAATGGATCTATATTAGAAGTACTGCTAACTCTGGCAAATTTACATTTGTATTTTATACTACTCTTCATTAATATGCTGTGTCCCTTTTAAATAAACATTAAAATAAATAAATAACCCTGTTGTCTATATAGTTTAAGCTTTTCCCTAATTGTGTTGTTTATTCTATCTACCTGTTCTAAACTCTTAGGGCAAAAAATAATATGCAACTTCCAATCTATCCCTGACACTTTGCACAGCTGCTGGGTGATTTTAGAAGATTTATTTCACTAACTGGAAGCACAAGTACAAAGATTATTTATTTGTAGATGGATTAATTGTCTTTGTGGCGGCATTAGGTGGATGTGTTTCATGGTTTCTCTGTTCTTATTGTTTTTTAAGGCATAAAATGTCATTAAAAAACTTAGTGTGTGCACTTTTCCTTTGCAGTCCTCCAAACGTTTTTTCAAAGTGCTCTAAAATGGTCTGTTTGGCTGTTGAGTTTCTAAAAGTTCTCCTAGGGGGTTGACGAGCCCTCTGGCTAGAATATATTCACTTTGAGGTAAATGGATGTTTAAAGGGAAATGGATACAGCATTGGAGGCGGGGTTTCGTTCATTCCTATGAAAGTTTCACTCTGTTAACTTAAGTGGGGCTAAAATGATTTAATCATTCAGCTCTTCTAGACTGTAGATGTTATCAGACTGAATGCATCAAATCTCGATAAGATGAGTCATATTTGAGGAGTTGCGACACTCAAACACAATGTACCCACTGATTTATAGACCGCTTTTTGACAATGTAAGTCTATGGTAAAAAGTATTTACTTTTTACAGGGAGCAATTTTAAAAAAGTAATGCATTACTCTTTTTCAAAGTAATGAGTAACGTGTAATACAGTTTTTTTAGCAATGACGTCAACACTGACCCTGATCATGAGAGGAGTCCATTTAATGTCCCCCCAATGTGGTATTTACAACCTTGTAAGCAGAAAGTTTGTAGAAGCTCCAAGTTCACGTTTTGTGGCATGTTTGTTGATGTTTTCAGAAATGGCGCAGGCCATGTCCTCTAATTTTTTGGCAGATGGTAAGTTCATATATTGTATTTTAGTTGTATAGAGTTGCTTATCGTAATTGAATATGTCTGAGGAAAATGTTGATGTTCCTAATTGCCTTATCGTTTTTCTTTTTATTTATTACGTAACTCACTCGCTAGCTTTGTCGTTCACTAGCTTTCTAAAACATTAGCCTCTAGACACCGACAGTAAACATCCATGTTGCTATTTCCGAACAGCGGTGCTCTCACAATTTAACTTAAACACCAAGCATGATTATGGGCTCCGGTTGACCCCTGTATTAAATCATCCCTATTTTCTCACTACAGCTTAGCCTTTCTAACCCTTAGGTGAGCATTAACAACAAATTATACTTTTCTTTTTAAAATACAAAAATGTGAAATTATCAGTTATTGTATCCATAGACTGTATATAAAGATGGACAACATGACAGTGTAGCTTTTCAAACTGGATCACCCCCTGGTGTCTGTCTGCAGTGTAGGTCATAAAGCCCACCCCTCCATGTTAGTGAATGGGACATGGTCCAAATTAAAACCTCAAAGTACACGCTAAATAAATACTTCCCAAAGATCGTATCTTTCATTTAAGGTAGTTCTCATCCCCCGGATGTTTGTTCAAGTGTTTTTTTTTATGATAATATTCACTTCTACAAAAAGGGGATTTTCCTCCATGATTGTCATCTGTGACAACCAGTCCATGTGCTAGCATTCAATGCAAGAAGCAGTTAATTATCAGTAAACGGTATCAGCTAAAAAAATACATGTGTTGGTGTATTATGATGTTTGTAATGACAGTGACGATGGTTTGGAAAGTGAAGCTGATGTGCAGTTTTGTGTCTTGTTATAGCCAGTTACATCCTGTAACCCATTATTAAGCAAAAGTTGCACAAAACCAAACATACATGTTTTTGTCCCTGTTTGTTTAACCAAACCACTCTGCATTTCAGGCAGAGCAAACATTTCTTGCTGTGCCTTCGTCTCCCTCTTTGTGTGAAGTTGTATGATGTGAGAGGAGCAGTCAGGTTTGGGTGGATCCTGCTGCGACTGAGGAGCCTTTGATAGCAAGGATGTGAAGGCTGACATTTGCATGGGCAGGGGGAGACGGAGGGTGGGATCATGGAGAAAAGTGGGGGGCAGAGAGGGGGGAGGGCACTGAGAGAATAGCAGTAGTGTTTTGTTCTACACCTGTTTGTTTGAAAGATGAGAGAGGACGTGGGCAAAAGAGACGACACAGATGACGACATGCAAACCATGAAGACAAAACACACTCACAACATGGGCGTACTAAATATTATTCAGAGTAATAACATTCTTCTAATATTTGTAGTGACAATATATGGAATGTAAAGAAATAGGAATATTGTAACATATCAATATAATAACATATAAACAGCTACAGGACCGTAAACTTTTAAAGCTTTAAAACTGACCATAGTGTTGAAGCAATACCTCTTTGAAACTGTCTGTATAAAAAGATGAAAAATTAAGGTTATGAAGATTTGTGGCATTTATACACACACACACACACACACACACACACACACACATATATATATATATACATATATTGAGATATACTGTATCTTAAAGCTGCACTAATTGCTACTTCATTATCAATGGATTAATTGATTATGTGTGGTATGAAAAATGTCTCTTCATGAACCCACAGAATATCATCACTCAACTTAACCCAAGTTCCCCTCAGCTCACTGGAGCATTTTAGTGTCTTTCAGCTAATTGTTGGCTGGACTGCAGCATGCAGTAGCAGAGCTACATGTGGGGTTTTCCGTGAATGGGTGAGTGAGCGAGAGAGTAAGCAGCATTGGTTAGTGTAACTGAGATGTGACGCAGCTGTTTCCCTATTGGTTGTTGTTCTTTCAAAATAAATAGGTGCGGAGACGGTGGACACGCCGACAGAAGCTGATGGTCCTGTATAACTGTCACGTTATTCCTCATTCTCTGCAGTGTAACATGGCAGCATGGTGATAAAATCGCAAGATAGACAGCTACTGAGCCATGCGCGGTCGTTCTGTCACACAAGCCTACATTTATTTAAACATTATTAACTGATACGTGTCACAGTGTCTGAACGGGTGGCACTGCTGTTATGACGAGAAGAAGAAAATCAGACACTGATTGAAACTTAAGTGAATATTAGGTGTTACAGTGTCGGACCGGGTGCTACTGCAAAGACAGAATTTGTTTGTTAATCAGCAGCAAGAGGACGGTGCGCAAACTATTGGCTTGGCTCTGATAGCGGCTTAGCTCCTGGCGTGTAAAAACACGCTTTCACCATCAGTCTCACGCTCTCATGACAACAAAGCAAATCTCAGGCCAAACCACGGCGACAGCAGAAGTGTTGAACAATCATGCAATGCAGTGAAGGTCTGACTGTAGAATACAGCTGATTATTTGACAATTGAGCAGTGATCTTTCGCTATACTCTGTACCTGTCAGAATGACCTATGCTATTTTATACTATATAGTAGGTCATTCTCACAGATATTCTCTACCTGACAGAATGACCTACTCTATTTTTAATTACATTTATAGAATAAAGGGTCATTCTGAAAACATTTCCATATTACTATACTTTAACTACATTTATAGGGGGAGTGTCACATTTTACAGGTTGAAAAGAGTCTTGTGCATCTCCTTATCATTAACAGGAGGTTCATTTCATGCTTATTGATTGGATAAAACCCAAAATCTGTAATAATAGAACAAGAGTTTGCAGGTATTCAGTGCGATCTGCCATCTTGCTACCACTGTTAACTTCTTTTGTGCATTGTGCAACACGTTCCATTGATACACATCCTTTATTACAATGGTTCCACTCAAAACTGGTGGAAACATGGACTCGTTTACTTGCTAACATCAAAGTTACAAGAGTCCTGGATGGTACAAGAACCAAAGCTAATTTGGTGGTAATTAAGTCCTCTGTAGCTCCATAATATGGTAATCTCAAAGTCTGCACCCTTCTTAGCAGTCCAATGAAATGAGGAGGATTTGATCTGAATACCTCTTGTAACTATGCATGGCTCATATATTACATTTCACTGGGAAATACATCACAGGAGCTGAATATACTCGAGCTTAAACTTTAAACTATCCTTGGAGGTATTGTTCACTTCAGACATTCAACAAAGTTTAAACAATGGTGCTGTAAAGTATAAACACACTGCCATAGACGCTCTTTGTAAATGCCATCAATGGCATCTAAAACTGCAACAATTTGAGTCATCAAGCAGAAAATAAGAACTTTCTAAAATATCTTACACCCTGATTGTTGGACATAAAATGTTTAAAGGGCCAGGATTTTCTCCATGTTGTGTCTCCATTCAGTTTAAGTGTTATGGTTTGTTGCCCTGTTATGAAATGATGACCATAAAGAGATGAAAAAACAGCATTAAGTTTTTTTTTGTTTGTTTTAAATTGATGTGTTTGTGAGCTGCATTTAAAATTCATAAGCAAACCAAACATGAGTACAGTTTTTTATCCTCATCAGCTTGACATATTGACCGGGGTGGGATTACACTGGCTTTCGGGAGGGGCAGCTACACTTACGGTTGACCAGCCATTATGTAAGCGAGGTCTTTTAACATAACCTTGGGACAGCTAAACTGTGTGAGGGAGGGTTACGCAATGTTGGCCTGGTTTAGATGGTTTTGTTTGGACCTCCACAGATAGTGAGAGTGGTGGAGCGGAGAGAAAAATGTTGGTTCACCTGTTAAAAAATGTGCAATATTGTAGTTGAATCTGCTGAAGAGGTGTGTGGGAATAAAAACTATGACCGATAAAGGTTGAATGCCAAGTTAGACACAATTGTGTTCTGTGTCAATTTCATTCTAGATCAGTGGATCTTTATATCAAGAGGTGTCAGACAATTTGATATGTAGCCCACTGGAGAAAACCAGTGCCATAACATTCATATTGGACGAAAGTTTTGTTTAGAAACTTACATAATGTGAAATAAAATCTCAGTTTCAGCATATCTACTGCTTTGATAGTTCATGTTTCTGTGTCTGTGTCATTGATCTGATATGGGATCAGCGCATAATACTCGATGGACATGATGAGAGCACAACATGAAAGTAGGTTCATCACAATGGAAGCATCAATTAATTGACCACTTCAGCCCAAACAGCCCTGAGCTCTCAGTTTAATTGGAGGGAAGCATTAGTTCAGATGCTTAATAAGAGAGGCAGAACAGATCAGACCGATTGTACTGGGAATCAGTTACATTAATCAGAACAGTGGTGTTACAGGGATCAAGGGGGGAAATAAGAGAAGAGAACGTCTTATATCACTAGAAAACTATAGGGAGGCCACAAGGTTACTTGTCTATCAAACTGTGTGTGTGTGTGCACGTGCACACGCATACGTGTGTGTGTGTGTGTGTATTCAACAGAAAATTCAAAGAAGACATCACAGAATCCTAACACACACACACACACACACAGACACACACACACACACACACACACAAAAACCCTTACAGTACCATCAGTGGACTGTCACTGTGCCTCAACCAAGTGAGGACCAAGGGTCAAGTTGAAAAAAAAAAATAGATTAAAAAATTTGCTTTTTCATTTTTAATAATATTTAGGCAGATGTGCTTTTTTTTCGACATGCTCAAATTGTTAAGAGGGTTCAGTAAACCTTTTATCGGTCGGTTAACTGCTCAGACTATTTTTGACTGTTTACACATTTGGGTCTATAAGATAATGTTGCTGTTGTTTTGTTTACTGCACTGTGCACCACTCAGCTCTGGCAGGAGCTAGCAAGCAGTGGCACTCATTTTGCAATTACAGCTGGTGACACCATCCCCAATCCACCCACCCTATGGTCTCTTACCAGCTTGCCCCAGTGAGGAGGTGGCTCAATTTTGAGCCATAAAACCCTTCAGCAGTGTTGACTATATGATCACTGTTAGCTCTGTTAGCACTGTAAGGCAGTGTTACCAATTCTAAAAGGGTTTTGTGGTGAAAATGAAGCTGCTTGGGGTAGTAAAAACCCAAGGTACAGGGGAATTGATTTAATTTTAATAAATTAAAAATAGGGAAGCCATTGAAATTACAACTTTGAAATGTGCATACTTAAGGCAATAGGTAAATATTATTGAGATTAAGGGATTTGCTGAGGGCTCTTTTCCACAAACTAACAGCTGTGAAAGTTGTGACAGGGATTTGTCCCCCCTATTATAATTATGGCCTAAGCTGCGGGTCCCACCGCGCTCTCTTCCCTTGTTTTGCTTCTGCCTATAAACTGTCAATGGCAAAAATCCAAAAGCAAAACTATGAAATAAGATAACAATAAGACTCAGTTCTTTTTCTTAATGAATTGAAGTTATCAAAGTGAAAATTTCACCATCTCATCGCAGCTTTAACATGAAGTTTCACATCAGTTGCAGCCATCTTCATTGTTTTCAAAACTACACTTCTCTTTAACGGTCATCATCTCAAACACGCTCCATATTGGATAAATGGTTGTGAGTGGCCGGACAAGGCAGCGGAGTGAGTGTGGACGAGACGCAACTGCCAGAGCAAATAAGACACACGATTTTGGTTCCAAAAAGTTCTCTATCTCATCTGTTAAAAATGCTCACTGTGTGAATATGATCAAAAGTATTGGTGATGGATGGCAAGAAGCAAAAAGGCAGTGTGAAAGTCATTGGTTCAGGGTTAGTGGAAAAGAGATGGCTTTTTAAAAAGACACAGTTGTGGGTGGAAGTGGATTGGTGGCCTGGGAGAGATGAGGGTTGATAAGTATTCTTACCATGTAGCCAATATAATGACATCCAACATCCCAGAGAGATTCTGGATCATGTGAGAAAAGTGGAAAAAGCAGAGAGGTGCGAGAGACGAGATAAGGGGAACGCAATACAGTTATAGATATAAATAAAAACAAGGAGCAGTAGTGAGACTGAGCATCCAAGCAACAGGGAGAGGATGAGCGCAGAGCCAAAAGAAAAGGGAGAGCCAGTGGAGACCCCAGAGAGGAGATGGAGAGGAGCTGCAACGACGTGGTGTGTGTTGTTCAGCGTGATTAACTCTTGAGAAAGAAGCCTGCTGGAGGACTTACCGAAATAGCTGCTCCCTATTAAAATCAACTACTGCGACTGCCACTCACCTGGCTGCTGCTTAGCATTGCAAATGTACACGACAAGACAGTATATCACAGTTACTATAGAAGCCTGATGCCCGTCAGGAAGAGTTTGTCCTTGTTTGTCCTAACCCTTAGCCTTGCAGTGAGGTGGTGGACACAAAGGGGACCGTGTCTTTGATTTAAAGGTACCATTATATGATGTATAATATGATAGAATGATGTAGAATACAAATAGGGATCTTTTACTATTGGCTGTGAAGAAATCCCTTTATGACATGAGGGACTGGGGACAAAAACCACAGTTCTGTGTAAAAATAGAGTTAAGCTCATTGAAGCACATATGAGGCTTCGACAGTCTAAGTTACACATATCCAGGCTTGTATCTTCTAATGTTACTGTCTTTTTACTGCAAAAGTCCCTCTCCCCTGACAGTTCTCTGGCCGAGTTTTAGAGGGGGGATGGTAATATGAACAGGGTATTTCTCGCTGAAAAAATAAGCTTTTGAAGATACCCACTTTATTTTAACTAACTCAGCCTGCTGATGCATCATAGTAACTTTGGCTCAACTTCAGAATGCGTTTGGATTTTATCCTCCATCTCTTACAATGTTATGACGGTATCCCTTCACAGTCAGAACAGTCAGGAGGAACAATCAATGTGTTTTACATCAAAATCTGATTACAGTTCGTGGAGGATACTACTGATGTACTTGCTGAAGCAAGCCCCCAGGAGCAGCACTGGACTTTGAAGCCAATTTTACATAGTGGCCAAAAGCGGAATCAAACCATCTGGGTCCGTTACATTATGCCATGAGGCCCAAAAAGACTTCCTCGTTTATTTCCATGGTAAAAGAAATATCTATAAATCAGTGAATACATTTTTTTAGCATCAAAACCCCCACAAAATGGGGCTCTGGGTAGCTCAGTTGGTAGAGCATGCGCCCCATATACAGAGGCTATGAGTCCTCATTGCAGCAGCCCAGGGTTCAAATCCAACCAGTGGCCCTTTGCTGCATGTCATCCCCACTCTCTCTCTGTTTCCTGTCATTTCTTCAGCTTTTCTATCTAATAAAGGCCACAAAAGCCTGAAAATATCTTTAAAAACAAACAAACAAACAAACGAACAAAAAAAACACAAAATGACCCGCCTCACTCTTAGGATTTGATAGAAGAGTTGCATGATCAAATCATTTTACTCCCATTCAAGTTATTGGAGTGCTAAACCTGAAGTAAGTTAGCTATTCCAATGGCAGAAGTTGGCCGCTTGACCGATCATGGCCATGCTCTGCGAGACATATAGCTGCAGCCACGGTTTTAACCCTGTTACAATGCTACTTGTAGTGACTATGAGACCAAATGTAGCTGTAAACAAGTGAAGAGTGGATCTGACTAGGCGTGGTGATGCCTCGCACACAGCCTGTCATGCAAAGAGGTCCTGCCCTTAAATATGCATAAATTAGGGCTTTAATAAAATGTAAACGAGTGAGTTATACAAAAATTCACCCCCCATATAGTTGTCATGAGTGTTGAAATTAGCGAGAAACCAAAACCAGTGCAGTTGGTTGCAGTTTGGTTCAGTTTAGGCATCAAATTCACTTGGTTTGGTTAAGGAAAAGATCCTGGTTCATTTTTTTTTTTTTTAAATGCATTTGTTGTATAATGCGGTGAAGTTACAATATGTACACTGATTAACTTGTGTTCCACATATGATGCAAGTTAAGCACATGACGTGAGTTAAGTGCATTAGTTAACTTATGTAGGTAACCCAAAATAACTCATGTTGACTTTTGGTCTCACATGTGACACATACAGCAGACACTCCTGGGTTAAAGTCCTGTGTTTGACCCATCCATCCACCTTGACCTCCTCCCTACAAGGACCTTTATATGACACCTGACTTTCTCCATAATTACCATGGCCACTACAGGTTGCTACCTAACAACGAATGTAAAAATCGGTCATGATAAGCAGCTTGCAAATGACCTAAGAGATGTGTTTTTGGGGGGAGGACAGTCCCCTTCCAAATTAAGATCAGGGGCAGGGAAAAAATTTAATAACTTACCTTTGTTTGGGTGCATGTACACTTACTGCATTGACTTCTAATACTGTCACACTGCATGAGAATATTTCTGCAGGGGTTATGTTTTCAGATTTTTAGACAGAAGCAGCAAATCTCTGGAGTTTCTGCAGGTTTTAGGGTTCCTGCTTTTTCATTCTTTCACTCCTCGTCACAATGTGCTCCGTCACAGATATCAAAGCTCTGCACTCATCCACTAAGCCATGCGTCATTCTTCTGTTATATTTTCTCTCACACACAGTATTTCTCAGTGTCCTCCCACGAGTCGCTTTAGACGCTGCCGTGTGTTTGTGTTCCTTTTAACTCTGTCATTGTGAGGAAGAGATTTAATTTAAGACTGTCCAATGGCTGCACGTGGTTTAGATGAGCCCCCCTCCTAATGTTCCCATAAAATTTTACACTCTAAATAACATAGTCACGTATACATTATGTATTTTCTTTTTTTTTGTTTTTTTGTGTGTTTTTATTTCAAAGATGATTTCTATGCACCATCCCACCAAACTTTTTTGACAAACTAATACACAGCAGCCTGTCTCTGCTGTTCGAAAACAAAATAACATTTTTCTGCTCTGACAAAAAGAAGCACTGTGATTGGCTGTTGTAATGGGGAGCGTTGACACCATGACCTTTAATAGCTACAGGTCAGAAAAGTCTCTGGCTGAGCAGAAATCAATAGTCTGACTTTATCAATGGATTTTATGTCTCATGTTGTGAGGTTCAACTTTTCCCCCCAGACATTCAAAATTAAGCTTTGTTGATCCATGTGGGGAAACTCAGCAGTTTAAGCAGCGTCTAATTCATTCATCTCTCACACAACGCACACACACACACACACACACACACACAAGAGACCTCCAGCCTAAAACAATCATTAAATATGTATTTCCTGCAGAACTGTAAAGCATCTGTAATGCAGTTAATACCCAACATTCAAAATAGCAAAAAAAAAAAAAAATGGAATCATTGACTTTTACTTGACTGGATTTCCTCAATGATATATGTACTTTTACGCCACTATGATATCTTGATATCAGTGTTAGCTATGTTGCTAATGTAAGAATTTTCTCAGAATTATATCACCAGGAGCAACTCTTTGTACAAGAAGCTTTGTGAATTCAGGCCCCAGAGTTTTTCTACAGGAAGTGCTCGAGGCTGCCGCAAACGCTATCTCCTTATCGGGCCCTATTGAATAAAGGATGCTGGCACCCAGAAAAAAATTGAACACTGGCCCTTAAGGGTCCCGTAACACAAAAAAGGTTGAGAACCACTAATGTAGTACACACTCCGGGATGTTGTGAAATTGTAGGCTAACCATAGATTTAAATGTAACATTGTTGTTTTTTTTTTTCTTGGTATGATGTAAAGCTGTTGAAGTTGGACTGTGCAGAAAAAGTCCAAAAAACGCACCATGTCCTGTCAAAGTCAGTGATATAGGGTGTTGTTATGCACATCTAGTGTGTGTTTATATTCAAATTTATGGCGATATAAGGACTTGATATGTAGATTTATGGTGATGTAGCGGTATTATGTCTGGTGCTGTTCGCTGGTTAGTGAGACTGTGGCCTTGTAGGACAGAATTATATTCAGTCCTCTTTAAAGATGGCAGGTAACATTATGATATACCTGCCATAAATAGCAGGCTACATGCTTTGCCTACATTTACTGAGTGTTGTTTTCAAATCCTATTTACGATACAGTTATTAGACTATGGGTGCATCATTGAAAGTTCTGGACAATGTATTAAAGTGACAACAAATGCATGCAGCATCTTTAAAGTCACAGAATACATACAGTAAAATGAAGGAAAGGAAAAGAAATGTTGAGGGTGTTGTTATGGTGCAGGCCAGGGATCCTCATCTTGCTCTGACTGCGGGCAACTTTTGCAAAATGACAAGAGGTAGGTAAAAATAGTGTATTGTAGTTGGTGGCCATATCTGGCCTGCAGGCCTCAAGTTGAGTATCACTGGTGTAGCCTATATTTTTGACAAACCCACCCCGACTGTGAGGGAGGAGAGAGAAACAGGGCAGGGAGACACAAAGACTGCGGGGAAATGAGATTCATTACAATTCTCTCTAGAAACGATGCCAGTAATGAACGAGGCAGCGTCAGGACTGATTTGTATCTGTTGAGGGGAGTCGGGGGCCGAGGGCCGAGGCCCTTCAAATTGCTAATCAAAGCTGGCCGTGAAGACTGACAGCTATTCTCACTGGGTGTCTGCACGGAGCTCATTCACTTCTATAAGTCGCTGCGTGTGGAGTTGTAATAGGCCCAAATGAAGCTGGATATTTGCATCTCCTTTGATTCCGTAAAGGTCACTGCTGACAGGGAGGTCCAAGGGGGACTGAGCAGAAACACACAAACACACACACACACACATACACACACACACACTGATTGGAGACAGTACTGTTACTCTTTGCTTCCCCTGTCTTGTGTCTAAATCACCCAAACTGGTTTATTTTCTACTCTTTGTGTTTTTCAGTTTCTAAATAGCATCCAATAACGGTGTTTGTGTGCGTCAGGCGATGTTGTGGGTGGTAGTCCTGCTCTATGATTCAGGCCCTCTGGGCTCTGCTGCCCTCTTTGTCTTTGCTTTTCTAATAGGCTGACTGAGCGCAGCCAAACAGTCACATCACTAATCATGACCTAAACAACTCTAATAAATCTGTTGTCCCACTCTGTCACCGTTTCTCATTCAGCACCTTTTTCTGGTCTGCTTTTCAGAGCATGTAGTGATGCCACGTTGGAAAACCAGGCTTCTGTGTCACGTAGCTTGTGCATTACTGGAGAAAAAAATAATTGTGGAAAAAATCAAGACCGGAAATCCTATGGTGCTGCGTCCAGACGCTTTTTGTGTGCATTTAAATCTTTGAAACTTGAGGCTGGTTTGATTTCTTTTGAAAACATGGATAAAAAGGCACTGTGCATCTTGTCCCACAAATTGCAAGAAATTAGAAAAAGCTGACAATAGAAATGACCAGAAAATTCCTTTTTTTTTTAAGAGAGAGAGAAAGAAATGTTAAGAAATTTGTTAAAAAATTTAAAAATTGGGGAAAATGTCTAGAAAACTATATTTAAAATTATTGTTGTTATATTCTAACTTCTTTTATTTATACATTTTTCACTTTCCTTTTTCCCCAGCTTTTTTTCTTTTCTTTTGTTTTTAGGATTTCAGGTAATTTGATTTTAACTTGTTACTTCCTCCTGTGTTTTTCAGCTTTTTCATTCATGCTTCACACACACACACTGGCTTAATGACCAGCTGTGCGGCTACCAGCTGATAGCTTTCCATCTTTCCATGGTGAGAACCTCAGTACACAAATGTATAAACAAACCTCAGTGTAGCGGCTCAAACACTCAAGCCATTCTACTCTGGAAATAAAGTGATGAGCTCATCCCAGTCTTTGTAAACACGATCCAGTTTACATGAAACAACCTTTACTTCAATACCAGGGTAAATGCACTGAGCGAAAACAATCAATGTCACAGTTGTTTTATGGATCGCATGCAGCTATTCTGCTCGTTGTGCCTGGAATTAACCAACAAGTGAGAGACATATAAGCCAGTCAGAGATCAATGTGGGGCTGGATAACCCTCAGCTTAAAGGTCATTCTGGTCCAATAAATGTCTGATAATAGCATAATAAAAGTATACGCATAATGATATATTATGCTGATGGTGAAGCCAAGTAATTGTATAATAATTAAATAAGTCTATTTCACTTATTGTTGCCTCACTTGGATGTTTGAGCTTCACTGTGCTGAATAATGTTCACACAGAGTTTGACATTAGAAAGCTGTTATCACAATTAACTGCTTAAGGGGGAACGTTTATCTGTGTGTACACCATAAAATCTAAGTTTATGACATGTTCAACGTATAATTTGCAACATTACAACTAGTTCGGAAGTTTATCCAATATGCAGCTTGTATGACTGGCAATCAAAACCTCCATGGCACCTTCACACACTGAGATTTGACTTTTTAGTGTAGTAGGAGTCATCTTGTGTTGACCAGCTAAACTTTTGAAATTAACAATATATGCCTATTAATAGACTGGATTTTTCAATGAAGACTAAGGAATATATGTTATTTTTTAAAAATAATAACAATAATGGGATAATGTAAAATTGTTTTTCCTCCACAGTGAGTGATGTATCCAAAAATGTCCATTTAGGAATTCTCACACAACCTGTGCTGCATCCAGTGGTATGGTCTGCCACTGCCTCGATCAGTAGTTTCTTAGAGTTATTGTGTCACTTTGGTGATTCCGAACTTATGCTTTAAAACACCAAAGTCACATAATAACAAAAAAAATTGCAGATTTAGAGAGCAGTCGACCAGCAGCTAATGTGCTCATCAAAGTTAAATTGCTCTTTTCTCACTGGAATCTGGCTTTGAGAAGAGCATAGATAAGTTTCACTTTCAGCACATTTTTTAATGCTTAAGTTTTAGCAAAAACCCACATTTGCGAAGCACTGAGCATATGACTGAATGGGCAGCAATGGGTCAAAGCATTTTGAGGAGCAAGGAGAAAATAAAAACTAATAACTTAGCTAAAAATACCAATGACGAAGTGTTCAGAAAGGAAGGAAGAAGAATAAAAAGAAAATAAGGAGGGGAGAATGAAGATGAGGAAAAAATAGAAAAGGAGGAAGACGAATAGTAAATTCATGAGAATCAATAAGTAGCACTTTACAGGCCAAAAATCTAATTAATCCATTAAGAAATAACTCATAAATCCTTTAACTATCTTTGAAATTATGTCTTTCTAACCGACACGGCACAATGTCTTAGGAGGCAAAAGCATGTTTAATCTGCACCACCAAGGATTTGAACTCACAGCCTTTAGGTATCAATTGCAAGTTGTTATCAAGTTAAAATTTAGCGGTGACTAGCCAGGCTACAAAATGGCAGAATTCAAAATACTGCTTGGCAAATTGTGTGTCACAGTATCTTAATTCTGAGGGGTTCCTACAGCAACCACCGTTTTCCTTTTGGTGCACAATGACCAAAACAAAAAAGAAAAAATTGCACCTCACGTTCCCTCATGACAGAAGCAGCCAACACATGACCTTATTTGTTCTCTGCTGCTGTTAATGCATGAGGGAACCGACAGCGGCAGAGGGAGAAATTTAAATTATTCTCCAGGCGGACAAAATGGAGCCTGAGCAAACGTTTCCCAACGTCACATTTCATATCAACAAATCAAAGCCCACCACCCCAAGGACTGCTGTGAAGTCAGCAACATTTACTCTGGTCAAAACATGTGGAGCGCTAAATGTCTTTGACTCCAAACATTGTGTCAGTCTGTCAGATTCTCTGCTGCACTGTTGTGTGGGTACGGAGTCAAACGGGTTCAGTCCTGCAGCATCGGAAACATCAGACTCACTCATTAGCTTTGTGCTGTGAACTCGCAACGTGGGCTGTCAGGGTGAACATACACACACATAAACACACATAGACTGTGAACAGATAAGAGAGGAAGGGCTGACAGCTGACGCCTCAGAATCAAGCATTTACTGTATTCCAATGCAAGAGAGATAAGAAAATAAACCTCAGACACACAAACATCCCCATGCTGCAGCATCAACACAGCACTGCAAGTCATACTGTTACATTTCAACAGTGCTGGAGGAGGTACTCAGATGTCAAGAGTATAGGATGTAGAGGAGTACATTCCAGAGACTGTACATAATATTCATAATGATGTTTACATTAGTTTTTAATCACCTAAAACTGAGAGTCGTTGTGTTTTTGTTACCTTAGAATGAGCCGTTCATGTCTACATATGGACTGGGTCCTTTTCAGTTGAGTCTACTATGTTGTTTCTGCAAAGGTCAAACCAATTACTGGCACATTTGCAATTTTGTATTTTCGCATTAGCAAGTAAAGCCAAAACATCTAGATCCACCCCTAGTGACTGGCTGCAGTACAGGTCATAAAGTCTGCCCCCTCCATGCTAGTGATTGGGACATGTGTTGAACTACAAACTTGAAGTACACGTCAATTCATTTTTCCCCATATTATGAGGGTTTCTCAAACATTCATTTATTTGTCACTGCTGGTAATGATCAAAAAACATCTGCTGCCACATATTGATTTTATATTGTTTAAGCTGGGCCATTTATTAGAGTGCTATTGGAATATACAAAATATTTGGTTATCCATAGCATCACACCCTCAGAGCGCAGAGCATACTGTTGTCACAGATGGAGCAGGAGAACATTATGCACAGTGAAAGTGAAACTTTACCATTTATTCTGCTGCATCTAAAAGTTTGCATTCACTCACAGCAGCTACACCTCTCATCCATCCATGCTCTGATCAGATTGACAGATAAATTCTAAATTAATATATTTATAGAGAGCTCTTTCTGTACCACAATCACGAATCTGCAAAAACCTTTTAATTTAGAAAGAGGGCACACAATGATACAAAGGGACACATGCATTGTAAAGAAAAAAAAGTTTGCTGTTGTTGCCTAAGTACAAACTACAAAAATCAAGTTAAAATCCACTGACCAAATAGAGATGGGATGTTGGGATAGTTGGGATAAGAATGTGTTGCATTGGGACCTTGGATAATCAGTCTCAGTTTTTCCCTACTAAAATGCAGCAGTGTGTGTGTTCACACATGAATGCAGGCACACACTGCTGCACAAACATCATGAGAAGATGACAAGACACACACACTGAACCCCCCTCACAAGGTGATTTTAATTTGTAATTACCTTTTCCAGCTCCCTGGAGTATAAACTCTTTATATTAGAATGTGGTCCATTGAGACCTGAACTAATGAGAGCACACACACGCAGACACTCACACACTGCACCCTGAGACAAACACAGACTCCGGCGTGCACTCACGACTGTATAAATGCAGATAAAGCATTGCCTGAATTAACGTATGTAATTGGTATTCATTAAAAGACACTTGCATGAGCAAAAGCTCCATCAAACAGAGTCCATTAAAATATCATTGGTATTATAGTTTTACTGAGCGGTGAAATGAGCCTTCTGTTGTTTGGTTGCACTCAATATATTCGAGGAAACAATACAATTTATTTATATTTAACATATGAGGTCTAAGACACTGGTTTAAGACCATCAATAGCTTCTGGGATTTTACATTTTAACACTGTCTGAGTTCCACTGATGGTCTAAAGAGAGAATGACTACAGGAAACTCGAAATACCGCCTTGTGGTTGTATGCCCCCACAAATCAGTCAAGTTGCACTTACACCTTACATCCATGTCTGCAAAAACATGGATACTAAATCTGCCTTCAGCAACACAGAAGATCTATATAATCAGCACAGTGTTAAGATTAGTGTCACCAATTCTGTGTGTGACCAAAAGTCTCCCCTTCTGCTCCTGAGATATGATGTTGAGTAATGAACAGAAATTTGAATAAATTCCCCAAGGCATTACTGAGACACAAAATTAAGAAGGATGGATGGATGTATATACTTATAAACGGACAGATGGACAGCCCCAACACATTATGCCTTGGGCCACAGCTATTTCTGATGCAGAAGAACACCTCCAGATTTATTTATTTTTTCATCAGGGTTTATATGAAATATGGTTTCAACGAATGCCAGCTGCACGCCACCGAGGCTACATGTGATCCACACTGTGGTCTCATTCGTTTACAGTCATTTTCATCAATCAAATCCTGTCATCTGATAACCTGTGAAAACATGTAAATGTATCACTCAGGACAGTCAGAGTATCACCGCTGAGTACATTAGTCCACGCACACAGGCCCGAATGCAAATCTCCTGTCATGTTGCGGTTGCATAACATTACGCTCTATAAGCAGAGATCGATGGGCTGATGTTTGTGATCCATCGGCTTCCTGTTTGAAGTCTGTCTGTTTGTCCCAGAGGAGCTTACCTTATAATCGCCTGACCCAAAGCCCTTCACCCTGTCAGACCTGCTGAGAGATACATCTGTCAGGAGACACGGAGGCAACTCTGTGAGTGTGTGTGTACAGTATGTTACATGCTCTTAACAAATAGAGAGCAAAACGAGAGAGGAGACAACATCTAAAGGCGCTAATAATTGCTAATTTAATTGTTTTTAAGAATTAAAGCCATAATCTTTTTCTCGAAGGATCTGTATGTGACATTTTGAGCTCATTAGAGGGTCTTTAAATTGTTAATGAAAAAACTTGAATGAATTTTTTTAATTCACCAAAGTCAGTCAGTTCACGATGCTGCATGATGCTGCCTAACTCTCTGCATAACCTGTGATCTTCATGCTGTGTTCATATGCGCACACACACATACACACACATACAAATACACACCAAGACTCTGCCATGTTAGTCATCTGTAAATATCGCAATGCAACATCACTCATGCAGTGAAAAAGAAATGCCAGGAACAACCACTGTTTGAGACGGTCACAGAGGGGCTCTCTCACACATGCACGCACGTATACACACACACACACACACACTGCAGTTTTACCTGTGGCTGAAACAGAACAATGGAGGCACTCTGTTTCTTTGATGCACTGACTGATGTGATGCAGCTGGGCACTGCTCCATGGCTGTGCCCAAGTCTTTTCTCACAGTAATAAAGAGTTCATTAACAATGTAACGATTAACAAGCTAACAGATAATGTTGTCTTTTCGAGCTGTAATCCATGTCTGGCACTCTTTAGTTATTTGTATTTTCCAAACTATTAGTTAGCCAACAAGCTGAAATGATCACAAGCACAAAATCAATCAAATCCATCAGGGATGAATTAATCCATTATCATTCAAAACCATTATACTTAAGTTTAGGACAAGTCATGTGTTTGTCTGTGTGTATGTGCGTGTGTGTGTGTGTGTGTGTGTGTGTGTGTGTGTGTGTGTGTGTGTGTGTGTATTTTCCAAACTATTTCATTAATTATATTACTTATAATGAGTACCTTCTTCCCTAATCTCTATAAATAGGTATCTGCGTATTAATGCAGAATAGGCAGCAGATGGATGGGCATGAGTAATCCAGTACTCATTTGAACTTTAGTTAACTTTAAGGAGAAAAAGCTCTTTTTCCCGGTTTAGAAATGTGTAAAATACCTGGATCTACTGGCCCATAGAGCATGCTTGGTAGAGATTAACGGCAGCCGAATGCTGCCGAGCGCGGCCGAGTTAACCTGGACCTAATCGCTCCCGCCAGCGGAGCAACCGACCTCCGGATAAGCGCTTCGCTAGTTTGAATGCCGGTCTAAAACATGTAATCTTGCGGCTCTTTTAGACTTTACAAATGTTATCGAACCGGACGGTTTACATCCAGACAGGGATAGAAGATGTTTTGAGGGGGTTTTGATGCTCACAAAAAAATATTTACTGATTTACAGACGCCTCTTTCACCATGTTAGCAAATGGGGAAAAGTCTCTCTGGTCCAGTGTGCATCATGTGAGCGAATTAAACGGTATAATTCCATTTGATAACAATAAAGTATTAACCAATCAATACTGGCATGACTTGAATCATGCCACTAGCATGGTAAAATTTAAAAAACATCTGGAAGTGTCAGATTGTTGTCAGTAATAGCCAAATAATAATAAGAGAAAAAATTGATTTTCTAGGAAGAATGACTCCAGAGCCTTAAGCATAATTTTCACTTCAAATTAAATTTGTGGAAAAATAGGATTTTCTGAGCATATTGCATGAGGTACTTTATTATTGTTTTTTTTTTCTTTTTGTAATGTAGCCCTGCGGTGTAAGTTTATCTACTGATTGTAAAAGTTTAAAGGTCATCCCGCCTCCTCCCTTTTATTTCTCAGGATCCCCTGAGAGGAGCAGCATCAAAGCCTCGCCTGGATCAACTCATTAAGGGGCTTCCCTCTGATCACAGCCCGGCACGACTCTCCAGCTCCAAGTGGAGTACTCACGCTCTCATGCACACACACTGAAAACATCATCACACACACATACTGTACGACCCAGCGTTCAACGGTGCCAATTTAGAATCTGCACATTTAAGTAAGAGACGTCCAGAAAATGCTTTTTAATAGAAGCAAGATGTGATCCTCTCTCTGCCTGCTGTATCTCATGTCTGAATTTATGAGACATAAAGGTATGTAAATGTAGTCATCTGCATCTCCTCTACAGAAGAAACACTTGCAAGACAAACCAGAATGAGTCAGAGTCTGGGAAAGTTTTAAATTGCTTTGAGCTTAATTGTTTGTTTTCTCAAACTGATATACTTTATGTATCATCGATCTGTACAACTGCACTTGAGATTTAAATGTAGATCCTAAAAAATGCACTCTTGAACTTGGAAACAGTAAGATGATATTAAAAAGATTTAATTAAAGGTCTACTGGAGTAAGTAAGTAAGTAAACTTGCTGAGGAAGATAACCTTTGTGCCAATTTCAACTTCTATTAGTAATTAACCACAACTTCCAGAATGCCTTTGGTCACTGATATTTATAGAGATGGTGTTTTTTCTGGAGGCCAGTGCAAAAGTTAACTTCGCCCTGGTTCCTTCTCCAAAAAGCCTATGGGATTTTTCCATTGGATTTTGGATTATTGTAGAAAATAAGCTCTGTGGCAAACAAACATTTATGATACTTACAAGTTTTGTTCAGCAAAATATTCTTCACAAATGAAGACCACTAAAAGGATTTTTGAAGCCTAAATGCCATCACCAACAGTAATGAACTACACTACATTTGTGTCGCCACCACTTTAAGGCTGTAAAGCTACGTTGAGCACAGTTCTGCATGATGATGTTCTGTAGTCTCACTAAGCCCATCTTTTTTAAGACACAGAAAAGCTTCAAAGTTTAAACATTTCAAATACTGTCAACCCAACTGTCATTCTAACCAAATTTTACACCCAACAAGAGTCCCACAGCTTTCTGATGTAATGTTGATGTCCACAGCCTGCTGGGTACAGTTATAATGATAAGAACGGTATTGATAAGCTTAGTAAGAGCAAGAGAAGGAGAGTCTCTGGATGCAGAACTTGCTAAGTTGCATCTGATCACTCAAAATAAAAGTAGCGTGTTGGAAGCCGCATTGCCGTCGCTTCTTTCCGCTTGATTGGTGAAGTCTGGGCTCCAGAAAGAAGCACTTTGATTTTTAGAGGCTGACACCAACACCTGACATCTACTGATGATGTTTTAGATCACTGAAACTTCAAATTTTATATCTGCTGGAAATACTTGTGATGTCACATTGACTCTGCTTGTCCACGAATGATAATCAACAAAGAGGACAGTGAAATACAATGCAAAATACGCCACTGATGTGAACACGTATTTTAGGATCAAGATTTCCTTATATGTGGAAGCACACAAAGCCACAGAATGAATATTCATCAACACTGTGAAGTCATCAAATGAAATATTCAACACATTCGGGATATTCAAAGTGTCTCCTAATGAAGGGGGCAACATAGCTCGAGTAAATCAGGGACCTGCAGGCACTCTGAATCTAGTTCAAGATGAACATTAATTCAACAGGATTATTTAGAATTCATGTGGTGACAACAGCCGCTCTGCGTTTAACACACACACACCATCATCGTCATATTCCTGCTTCTATTATCTATCTATGCTACACAAAAACACACCTAGAGCTCTCATTTAGACACCTTGACCCCTATTTCCGTCAAGGTGCGAAGCTGCTGAAAACAGAAATGCAACAGCAATAATTTCATTGGAAGCAACGTATCTTTCTTCGCTCAACATTTTAAAAAGTAAGAAAGCAATTTGTGTGTGTAAACTATGAATGTTTCCAGAGCTATTGTTCACGTCCACAAAACATACAGTGAATGAAAAGAAGTCAGAGCATCTGCACAGTCATGCAAATCGTAGACGCTCAATTTATGTCTTTTTTTTTTTTGGTCACAAAGAGCTGCAGCAGAGCAGGAGACGAGCCGCACGCACACAACAAATGTCTTTCATAAACGGAGGTGGGGTCATAAATTATCTATACGCACACCTGATGTGAAGACAAAACACACACACCTCACACACTCAAGAATACAGCATTAGGTAAAAATATGCACACTCCCAAAGACAGTTCTACTTCAGACAGGTAATGCAATTATCCATACATAGCACTAAATAAGTAAGTTTTCAAAAAACACGAAAAAAAAAAAACAGGCAATGAGCAACCTAGTAAGAAATGCTACATAACTGGCAAGACATTTGTAAAAAAGTTTTCTTTAAAAGAGATGGGGAAAAAAAGAAAATGTAGGGGGAAAATTCAATTTATAATCATCACAATTAACATTCAAAATTATGTTACAGAAACAGTATAACTTTTAGGTATTGTTTTCAAGTCTTGATTTCCAAGAGGTTATTTTGCCCCTTTTCTTTTTCATTTTTGTTTGTTTCTTTTGTTTTTTGTTTTTTGTTTTTTTGTGGTTTTTCTTTACTAATCTTCTGGTAATTTTCTGTCTTGCTAATTTTTGGGTAATGTATTCTTTTGTTGCTCATTCCCTTCTTTCAATGTTTTGTAAGAGGTAAAGCCAATTTGTTCAGGTTTCAAAGGTTTAAAAGACACAAGTGTTTATAATGCAGGAAGGGTCTAAAGAAAGACACAATCTTGTTGCATTCTGGGAAATGTAGGCTTCAGTAGCCCTTTTTACACAGATATTGCAGTATAGAGCCACTATGAAGTCATTTCTTTACACCCCCTTTGCAAAGCCAAATGATGGTGGCATTATGTCACTCCAGTGTGTGATTTTAGACAGCATGCCAGCATCGCAGAACCAAAAGACACATGACATTGAACACAATGTCAGCCTCTAGAGTGACATATGTGTTGGCAGCACTTTGTAAACAACAAAAATGGCATAACATGGCAATAATAATGATTTACAACTGCTAATTACCGCTTTTTAAATCTTCCGCAGTGGGCCGCACATATAACACCACAACAAAACATGACAGCCATTGTGGCTTAAAGGTAAGAAAACTCTCTTCCCCCATTCTGCAATTGTACCTTTTATAAAGAATGGCGAGGCAGAATAACAGAACAATATTACCACCTTGAACAGGCAGTTTAAAAGGAGCTCATTAGAGAAGCATTCAGTAAATCATTTAAGAAAAATAGATGTTACCAATCATTTTGAGATATTAAAATGCAAAAAATCATTTAATAGTTTTCCATGTCTGAGCATTTTAAAGACTTTTGAAAGAATTATTTAAAACACTTCCATACCAATTAAGGTCTTATTTACTTTTAGATTAATTCAATTCCTGTTAAGACTTTGAAGCATCTGCAGGAACCCTGATGAATTACATTCATTGTCAACCCGGAAGGTCATTACAACATCAGAGAGATGTATCTCATCAGTACACGCACTGATCATAGCAAGACCTTCATATTCCATACTTGCATGTAAACTGTGACCTCGACCTCTTGCAGTGAACGTGAGTAGCTGTCTGATTAATTCAGAAGGTGTCTATACCTTGTACCTACGCATTCACATACACCGTAAAATCTGACAAGTTGATTTTACTCTTTTTTTTTTTTTAATCTGGGAAACCAATTGCCTTGAAAAATGTAAGTAAATACAACTATTTATTTTAACTTCTGTTTGCTTTAAAGTTTACTTTAAATTTTGGTATATTTAATTGATTTTGTGAAGTTGTTGCAACTTGAAAATGGCAAGTTTAATTAAATTAAAGTTTTAGCAACTTAAGTAAACCAAGTTTATCAAGCAATTTATCTGTATACTGCTTACTGCAAACTAGTTAGTCATATTTGTATTTCATCTTAAACTTGTTAAGAAACCAGAAGATCCCCTGACTTTATCATTGGAGAAATCCTTCTTTCAAGTTAACTCTAACTGATACTTTGAAAGAACAGCTAAACTTTGACGAAACTTAAAAATGAGATATAAAGTAACTAGTAATATAGTAAGATTAACAGTTATATTTACTTCATTTTTCAAGGCAATCGGTTTCTAAGATTATTTTAAGTAAGATCAACTTGTCAAATTTTAAAGTGTCGAAAGTTATTGGTGGAACTGCAAGAAATGCATTTATTTATTAGGGTTTTTAAATGATTATACGGCTACTGAGATTCTGATTGGCGGAGAGAGTGTACAATATATTCAGATAATCACACAGCACACAATGAAATGTTTATTTTAAGGATGATGGAAATTTGCCAATGCGCAAAGGACCTAAATAACTCATTGTCGCTGCCTTCAGCTGGAAACAGCTTCCTGTTTTAATAACGGTCCAATCAATACTCAGCGCTCACTCTTACATAACACACATCTGTGTGGTTTAGCTGTATGTACTGAGTTTCACATCATAAAGAGTCTTATCAGCAGAAAGTGGTGAAAATAAATACATGAGATCTTTCATGTCATGTGCACTTCCTTTTATCACCCCTCATTCCTCCCTTCTTTCTGATCATCTTTCCATTCACTCCTCCACCCTGTACCTGTCGCCCTACATCCTCATCCCCAAACTCTCTCCCTCCCTCCCACTTCTCCCTCTCCGTCTCTCCTCTCCTCATCTTTGGTCCTCAGCCAGTCTTCCACTTCTCCCTCCCCCACCTCCTCCCTTTCTTTCCTCCCTTTCTCTCTCTTCTCGTTGGGCCTCCTCCCCACTGCCCTACATTTACTCTCTTCTTTTCATTCTCTCCATTACACTTTCCCTCGCCCCGTCTCTTTCTCTCTCTCTCTCTCTTTCTCTCTCTCTCTCTTTCTCGCTCTCTCTCTCTCTCTCTTTCCCTCTCACTGATATCCAGCACGCAAACGAGTGAAAATCAGAGGAAAGTGGAGGAAGCATTGAGTTTGCTCCGGAATGACAAGACATAAAGGAGGGGATTTCGGGAGAGGCGATTAGCGGGAAGCAAAACAAAAAGCGCCTTGTCAATCTGGCTTATAATTCCATTAAAAATTGTACATGTGGTCGTTTACTTTGAGAAAAGCTCTTATAATTGGCCTCGGCAGTGGCATCTGTTTGTGTGTGTTTGGGAAAATACAGTTTGTGCATAAATGAGCAGGTGTTTATCTGCACTTTATTCCATATGCATGTGATTTCTGACTGTGTGTGCATGTGCGTTCATGTGTGTGTGTGTGTGTGTGTGTGTGTGTGTGTGTGTGTGTGTGCAGTTCTGCAGTTCTGAGCATTGTGTGCCAGTCTCCTGGTTTTGGCATCTCCTGCGAAGGTTGGGATTTAAACAAAAGAAGAGCCGAAGCTGGAGGTGGACCCTGCTGGCTCCTGAATCTTTCTGATGCAAACGCACGTACACACACACACACATTCGACACTCTACAAACAAGTGTGTTATCTATGCCCAAGGCGTGAGGGGAGGGCGGGAATAACACGTGAAGAGATGGGAGAAGAAAGGATGGAAAAGTGGGAGATGAGGGATTGGGAAATGGGGGAGAAGGGGTTTATGTGTGCATGCGTGTTTGTGTGTGTGTGTGTGTGTGTGTGTGTGTGTGTGTGTGTGTGTGTGTGTGTGTGTAGGGGTGGGGGGGTGCAGGAAACAGACGGGGATGGGGAGTGCAATAAGTCCATGATGAGCAGGAGTGACCGCAGCAGATGTTGACTGTCCTCCGTCTGCCATACAAACACATTCAACGTACAGTAGTTTACTCTCTCACACACACATACACACACAGACACACTCACACACAGAGTGTTGGAAACAGAGAAAGCGACCAAAAAGATGAGAAAAAAGATTTTTAAAAAATGACACTAATCACTCAGTTACAGACTACATTTCAGCTTCTCCCCTCCTCTTTTTATTTTTCTCCCCCCTCATCTCCTCCCTCCCCTCTCCTCCCAGGCTTTTCCCTCTGGGAATGATGGGAGATGCAGCTGGATATAACCCCCCCCCTCTACATACACACATTCATGCACACACACTCTCCCCCCCTCTCTCTCCTCTCTCTCTGCCTATCTGGCACTGACGAGAGGTAAACAGAGGAGGAGATCTCATTTGGTTCCTGAACTGTTGCAGCGTTCGGTGCATCCACACACATACTCTCTCTCTCATTCAATTCAATTTCTCACATACACACACATATATGCACACATACACACACACACACACACAGTAACACAGGGGTCTTGGAACCAGAAGATCCTGGACTAATCTGGACTCACAGCTGCCAGCACAGACTGAGCAGCACTTAAAGAAGAAGTAGAAAAAGAAGAAGATACGGGAGGATAAAAGAGGATAAGAGGAGTGTGTCGTTTTGTGTTTTGTCGAATCCCCCGGATCGAGCCCCCAGCTGACAATGGAGAACACATGAGGAAAAGAGAGCGAGAGAGACAGATCTGCGGGGACACTCGGGGGAAAAATGCTAGTAAAGTTTGTGGATATTTCTAAAGGGGATTTCTGAGCCCTTGAACTTTGGGGGAGAATCGCAGAGGACGGTTGGCTGTGTGGAGACTGTAAAGAGCGAAAGGTGAGAGCGTTTGTGGTTTTTCTACAAGAAATTCATGAGTTTTGATGCTTTTTGATTTATGGCAAAATGGGAAAAATGGGACTGTAATCTTTCATTTTGATGGTAAGAGCATGTTGAGCTATTTTAAAGCTTACTTTTTTTGTTTTTAATGTATCGAATGTCTCGCTTAGAAAGCAAATAATCTACTTCATCATTCTTCAGCTGATTCTGGACATTTCATTTGTTGTGAGTGGCTCTTTTCAGCCTAAAAAAGTTGGGTAATGATGATGTCTCCCTGTATTGTATCAGTCTCCGATAGTTATTCTGAGTGACCTGTTTAAAGTGTCCTCTACCCTCTTTTCATTATTGATTCCATAAGCTAATAAGATCAATAGATGCATCATGTGTTTAATCACTTTGGCTAAAATCAGTTCTCCCTGTGTTTTTACTGGAACAAATCAGTTGTTTATGATAATAAGTGCATCTCCAAAACTCGACTTATGAATAACTTTATATAATATAATATAATGAAATAACTTTGATTTTGTATAAAATAATTTGAATCAGTAAACTAGATTCATCATTGTGTTTCTATTTTTCTTTCTTCCTTTCTTTCTTTACGCGTCTCCAAACTTTCCTGTCCAAAGCCTGCAAGTGGGACGTTGGACAGAAGGGCTCTCCCAGCAGAATGGCCGCCACAAAACCTTTCTCCTGCCATCTTCTCCTCCTCCTCTCCTTCCTTACAACTCAAACCGCCCTCACCCAGGACCCATCTGTCACCACAGTCACGGTACCCGAAGGTGACGCTTTCATTGCCCCCACCACCCTGGCCAACCAAACGGCTTCCAGCGCCGTGGAGCCCACTCAGAACTCTCCTATAGAGACAGGGCTGTCCACCCCCACCAGTGGCGGAGACGGCGACGATGAGGACGTCCCTCCCGCCGGCGGAACACGCTGCCAGGGTTACTACGACGTGATGGGGCAATGGGACCCACCATTCAACTGCAACGCCGGCGTCTTTCTGTACTGCTGCGGTACCTGCTTCTACCGCTTCTGCTGCCAGTTCCGCCAGCAGCGGCTGGACCAGAGCATCTGCTCCAATTACGACACGCCCATCTGGGCCAACACCGGCAAGCCCGTGGCCACGATCACCGAGGGCCAGGAAGACCAGGACCGGGACCCGCACACACCTCATCGTCTACATCATCTGTGGCGTGGTGGCCATCATGGTGCTGGTAGGCATCTTCACCAAACTGGGTCTGGAGAAGAGCCGCGGAGGAAGTGGAGGAGGAGGGGGAGGAGCGGGGGCGGGGCACGCTGACCTCAATTCCAGGTGAGGAGGGTGTGTGTACGTGTGTGTGTGGAGTGTATCAAAGAAAATGGATTTGCATTGTTTATATGTATACCTACAAAACATAATGCACCTAAATTCGTACTGAGCCCACATAATTAGAAAGACTGAGATCACATGACTAAGTCCACGTACAGAGGCAAGCTTGGGTGGTGGATCAAACAACATAGGACTGTCCCCCAATACGCTAGTGTTTGTGTCCTGTGTGAAACTAAGAGAACTTTGAGTTGTTTTAAGCTACATCGCCACCATGGTTGTTTTTGTTCTTCCTCAACCCAACTTAAGTAATTTTACTTGTTTAAACCTAACCAGGGTAATACATACTAACTGTACATTAAGAGCATGAGATGATGACGCCCAAACATGATTCTTTTCCTAAACCTACCCTGCATAACTTCACTTGCCCTTACCCTAACCTAACTTTACCTGCTAAATCCTAATGTGTAACATAATGATGCCCAACCATGATTTGTTTCCTAAACATAACCCACAAAACTTTGATTTCCTTAAAATCACCTAAGTAACTTTACATTAAGTACATAAAAAGACAACACCCAACCATGTTTTTTTTCCCCCAAACTTAACCTGTGTGATTTTACATTAAATGAGTAACTTTATGTTAAGCACGTAACTTGACAACACCCAACAGTGGTTCTTTCCCTAAATCAAACCTATTCACTTCTATGTTTAGTGTGTAACATTAACATTAAGTACGTAACATAATGAAGCTCAAGAATGATTCTTTTTCTAAATCTAACGTACATAACTTTACTTTCTTCAACCTAACCCACGCAACTTTGAGTACCTAACTGTATGTTAAGTATGCTACTTTGTGAAACCCAACAATGATTTCTTTCTAAATCTAATCTACATTACTTTACTTTTTGTAAACATAACCCACATAACTTTACGTCAAACAGGTGACTTTATGTGTTAAGTATGTAACATTAAAACGCCCAACCATTTTTCTTTTCCTGACATTAACTTGTGTCTTTACATTGCTAAACCTAACTGATGTAACTTTACTCACCTCAACCTAACCTACATAACTTTATGTTAAATATCTAATTTTACATTAAGTCATAAACTACATAATTACATTCATGTAATTTTACAATACATTAACTTTACTTTAAGTATATAATATGTCACCACCCAACCATAATCCCTTTCTTAAATATAACTGATGTAAATTTACTTGCCTAAACCTAACCTACGTCACTTTAGGTTAAGTAAGTAACTTTAAGTTAAGTGTGTTATTTTACATTATAATTCATATATATATATATATCATATAATTCAACATGATGATAGCCAACCATGATTCCTTGCCTAAACCTAACCAACACAACATTGCAATAAGTCTGTAACATGGCGACACTATTCCGGGGGCGCTATTTAGTTAGATATCATACAAACACTGTTGTATGAGGATATGTTGGTGTGTGTGCATGTTCATGTCTCGTGTTTGAGAATGCATGTGTGTGTGTTGTGTGTGTGTGTGTGTGTGTGTGTGTGTGCGCATGTATTTGCAGGCACGTTGGAAAGTTGAAAATTCTGACTTAATTCCAGCAGAAAAGAGACCGAAAAAATTGCAATACAGCATAGAAAGATTTTAACATGCAGATTTATGGTAACACACAATCTGCCGGCGTGGAATTTACACCTTCCAACTTTCTATCTGTAGGCCTACTAACATGTGTGCATGTGTGTGTGTTTGCTTGCACATGTACAAATCAGCCTTTTTTTAACACCACAACTCATCCCAACCTGTTTGGAGCAGAAGCTTCATTATGCAGATCTAACTAGAATGTTTGTTGGATTTAATATCAACCTGACATTCAAATTGTAGAAAGAAGGAACAAAGTAGAAGAGAAAGGATACTGAGTTCTGACTTTAAAGAAAAAGTTGGCAAAATCTTGTTGATCTTAACATATTTTAAGTGTGTAAGCGCATTTATGAGCCATGTAATTCTCATATACCCCTACATATTTCACACCCTTATTTTGCTTTTGCTCATCAGTTTTTAAATGTTTCTAATTTTGCATTTGTCTTTTTTTATTTTCTTTGTGCCTTTCTGTCTTTCTCTCTCCTTTTTTCCATTTCTTTTTCATATGCTTGTATTTATTTCACCCCTTGTGTACCATTTGCTTTGCTTGTAAGCATCACTTATATTTGAAATAAACGGAAAAAAATGAAAAAAGAAAAATCGACTAGTCTTTGCTGCAGTAGGTGTTAAAGCACTCTTGAAGAACGTCTTTGTGATTCACTGCAAGAATTTTGCCTCACGGGTGCAAGATTTTCCAATGAGCACAGGTCACTTCTTACACTTTTGGACTGAAAAACAAATAATTAACGGGCTGATCTGTCATTAAAACAGATTATTTCCCACATTAATGAACACGCAACCTTGTGTAGAGAAGACATTTAGCATTTTCAATTTGGTATTTCTGTTTGCAAGCATGCACACACACACGTAAACACACGCGCGGGCTAAATACTTGGTCCAGGGTTCAATCTGTTCGCTTTAGGAAATCATTACCGTAAACTGCGCACAGCATGGGCTCAGATTTCCCCCGCTTTCATCCCAAACTATCTAACCCTCGCTGATGCCTCTCCTCATTCTCTTCTCTATCTGGAGCTTCTTATCTAGCCAAGCTTCTGATTTCTGATCTTATTTTCTTCCACGGAATCTCCATTTCATCCCGCGTTTCTTTGTCACAAATTTGTATTACTCAAAGGCACTCCTCTTCACTGGCCTTCCTCATCATCTCCTCCTTCCCTCATCCTCTAGCTCTTGCAGTCTTTCTTTTTCTTTTCATCTCTTTTCTGTCTCCTCTGGGGCCCAAAGAGCTGAGGCAGGGGCCACTTTCAAACACTCTCATTCAAGTACTCCCTCCTCCATCCTATCACTGTCACACCTTCCTCTAGTCTACGCCCTCTACTTTCACTAAATTTTTTAGTGCTTTCTTTCTGCATTTTAATTGAGAAAGTGGACACACACACACACACACACACACACACACACACACACATACACACACACACACACACAGCCACACTCTCCCTACCAAGCCTCCATCGACCAGCAGCCCTGCTCACGCGTCTCCCATTAACCTGAGCCGCAGAACTCATTCAGCGGATAACACACAGCCAGGATTAAAATTTCCTGCAGGGTAGCACCTCACTGAAATAGAAACACTCCGGCTGCATAAACACCCTCCTCCCTCCGAGAGCCCATCTCAACAGATTACCGCTCCTCCTCACGATTAAACAAATTTCTCCAAGATTATAGCTTTACCGTTTCTGGACTGCTTCTGCTTGCATGCTCGTTTAGTTATTAGCCCGCTGACATAAATCCCTGGTCCTAAAGTGTACGTGAAACTAAGATCTCATGTAACTGCACGCACTTCATGAGGTGAAATGCATGAAAATGTACACACGCCCACCCACTTCAGAGTTGGAAGCACAAAAGGAAACTTCTGCACTCCGTCATGCACCTGCTCTTTCTGGGATTTCTCTTTCTTGTTCTCTTCGTCTTTGGCAAGCAGAGGACGATTAACACCCTGAAATCCCACCAGTTCTCCCGAATCAGCTTTGAAAGTCAAAATCTAAAGTGATCCTCCTCTCAGATTACCCTTCTCTCTCTCTCTCTCTCTGTCTCTCTCTCTCTCTCTCTCTCTCACACACACACACACACACACACACACACACACACACACACACACACACACACACACACGCGTGCACAAATGTGGGTGAGTGGGTGCATTCATGCAAGAGTGTGTGTTCATGTATGTGTCCCAGCACTCCAGATGCTGTCGACAGGAAAAAACAACAACTTATCTCTATATCTCCAATATGATATTTCCAATAAATTACTGGCTACTATTTGCAATACTTTCACAGTAAGTACTATATCCTGGGAAATCCTGGGAAAAAAACAATATAACTGAATGTAACTGTAATATTTCACAACAAATTACTGGAAAAATGATACAGTGATATAGATACAAAGGATACAAAGATGCTGTGATTTTTTTCAAGGCTTTACAGGATGTAAAGCCTAAATTAATTAGGCTGTGTATTTTTTGTAAATTATTGAAAAAATACACAGTGATCCAGATGCAAAGATGACGGTATCTGCATCACCGTATCATTTTTAAAGTAATTTATTGTGAAATGTTACAGTTACATCCTGGAAAATCCTGGATATAATTAACAGCATAGACAATATAAGAACCATTAAACAAATCAAGTATTATTTCCAAAATTATTTCTTATAGTATAAAAACAATCATCTAAACAATATTCACACAGATTCACTATATGTTTGACTGTGTTTGACAGTAGCTCCAGTGTGTTTGTGTGTTTGTACAGCAGTGGGCTTTTTAGCCATTATGTTATGTAATGAAGGACAGTGTCACTTAAAGGGTTTGACTGTGCTGCCCTGATTGAAGGCAGACAGATAAGCAATACTCAATACACACAAACATATGGGCCGCAACCGCACGCAACAAATGGGATCACTTTTCCATTTCACCCTCGCTCTTTCTCTTGGACACACACATTATTACGACGGTAAAATACAGTGTCATGGTTAATCTTTCAAGGGCATTTCCGGCCATTTCCGGGGGGGACCATTTTCAATGTAGTTTTCTATGACTGAGTGCCATTTAAGGGAGGGGGTGTATGAAAGATGGCTGCACAGGAGAAGCCACCCACTATGACTTTTTTATGACGTTTTTTACGATTTTTTAAACCATACATAACAATCATATTATATTGTGTATTTATGATTATCATCACATTTGCCATTGGTTATTTGGGACAGTGGTGGGAGATTGTCTTTTGTAGCATAGCAACAACCCCAGGCAGTTTGAAAGGCCCTGTTGAAACTGAAGGAATTATTATTAATATTTAGGCAAATGGATGACATTTTTTTAGGGGCCAAAGGTGCTCAAAAGCTCAACAAATTTTGCACATGCATTAGGACTAGTAAAAATTTATATGGTATTGATATATTTGATATTTTAATGGTCTCGGGTTCAGAGGTCAAAGAATGGCTCAATAGCCCCACCTACAAAATTTTAACAAATTAGCCCCCACGGTACATTTCACCTAGATGTACGAAAACTGGGAGGCACATGCAACATACCAAAACATACAAAAAAGTATTTTGGGGCAATACGCTAACTCCACAAAAGTCAGCCATTTTGAATTTTGGACATTTACAGTGGTCATATTTTAATGAACCCCTTCTAGCAGTTTAATCCAGTTGACCTTAAATTTGGTCTGTACCATCTTAATACTTTTGACATGAAAGGTTATTAAAAGCTTTGTAGTTTTCATCAATTTAGACATTTTCAGCATTGTTCAATATTTGGAGGGGGGTGTCCCTGAAATATATATTATTATTACGGCCTAGTGTTGATATGAATTTTTGTCAACATTTGAGAGGACTCTGGTGCAGTTTTATTGAACTGTAAAAATATATTTTTGCACTGCATATACCATGGATTAAACGGAACAACATTCACACTTACTACCCCTTCAGGCTTTGTATTCAAACGGTGTGTATATTTCACTTTCTAACTAACTGCTTTATTAGTGGTTAATAAATGCCTTTTAAGTAAGTGATAAGCATTAATAAGAAGAGCATTTGGTCGAAGGAAATCCCTTCGGCTGGTCTGCATCTTCATCCAGTGTAACTTGCTGTGTCTCTCTGACTGCTCTTAATCTCTCTTGATGGCTTATTAGAAAGTGAGAAACTCATGACACTTTCTAATGACTCACATTCAGAACTGCAGACTCGATGTCTTGTTAGAAAGCGATTAAGTCGTTGATAAGGAGTTCAAGAGATTCTCCGTTTGGAATGAGACATCAGATCTGCAGTTAAAGAAGTTGGCCACACATTATATAATAATAATAATAGGGATTCATGTTAATAACTTCTTAATAACTGCATTTTGTCAGAATGGTCTGAACAATTATTGTATGATAAGTTAAAGGGCCTGTCAAAAATGACAACAAAGCAAGTTAAAATAATGGGCAGCAACCAGGATGGGATTTTTTTTTTATAACTTAGCAATTATCAGTGGATTATTATTGATCATTCATTAGCCATTATATTAGCTCTGTCCCAACCAGGACAGTTGGGACAGAGCTGTTGTTCTGGGCTAAAATAATAAAAAAATTTAAACAGCATATATTTACTATGTAATTTGTTCACACATTTCTTTAAGAAAATTGGAAGTATCTGTAAAATATATTATATTTTCATAAATGACTGAGATATGGAATATGGCTGATCTTTCAAGTCTTCATTTCAGTGGCACCTATCAGCTGAATGTGGTTAACATCTGCTAGCTTATAGGTCTATTGAGGCTCTTGAATCTGTGCTCAGGGGTTGAAATATAAACAGTCACTCTGTGCCTTCACAGTTGGTCTTATTCAGTTAGGAAAAGCCTTTGTCTTGTTTTTGTCCACTTTTTATTGATTTATAAAAGAAACTATAAACACCACTGTCCCAAATGTTCCAGGAAGCGCAGACATACTCCTGTGCAGCTACCAGCAGAAATTCAGACAGCTAAGTCAAGTACAAACTGATGGGCCAGACAATGAGATTTCAAAAAAATACATTATTTGTGTGTGACATAAACATAAAAAAGGCAAAAAATTCACTTAACCCTGTAGACTCTAAAACAGTGAATAAAATGTGGAGGAACAGTCAGAAGATCTAGACTTTGAGGTTGAAAGTGAAGACTGTGTGACTTGAATATGGGCATGGTGAGGGAAATAGATATAGTTGCTTTCTAAAAAAAAAAACTCAAAAGTTTCAATCCTACTATTGAACTTGGAAAGCTTTATAAAGCATGTCTTCTTAGAAAGTGATACCTATATTTAATGTAATCTCTCTCAGAATAAGATGGAGACACACAAGGATTGTTATCAATGTGTAGTCTTATTGGCATAGATAAATCAACACATTACATGAGTTCATCTTCTAGGTTGCATAAAATGGTCAGGAAGTTTTCCCCAAAACAGTGTCTCATTCACAAGATATAGAATAAAATAAAATAAAAATTCGAAAAAGAAATAGAAAAAAAAACTTTTGCAAAAAGGGTGCTCAGGCAGAGGGCCAAAAGGGCATACTTGGGATCTGTCTGTGCACATGCCTTACATATGTTGTATGAGCCTTTAGTAGTGCTGGGCATATGGAAAAACTTAATATCTTGGTATTTTCAGGCTGCACGACAATACACAATATTTAAGAAATTATTCGGAGGGATTTAGGGATGTATGTTCATTTGCACACACCGCTGGAGCTACAGAGATTTAAATGTTTACAGCACTATGAAGTGAGTAAATGGAGTGGAGCTGTGCGGAGAGAAGAGACTCTGACATGGCTTTTCGGAAGAACAGTGTTACATAATGCAACTTGACCCGATATTGATCGAAACGGTATTGCCTAAATCTATATTTTGCTTGAAAATATACCAATATATTATACAAAGTCACTATATTGCCCAGCCATAGGTAAGAAAAGTCACACACACATGAAAACATCCAAAAAACTTCATCAACTAATCACCAAAGTAAAATCTAGTGTTGGAGGTCTGGTGTTTGGGATTTAGTGGCATCTAGCAATGAGGTTACATACTGCAACCAGGTGAAACTTCTTCTGTGTGTCAAGTGTAGGAAAACTACAGCGGCTGACGCAAAAACGTGAATGTCCCTATTTAGCGACGGCAGAAACAACATAGGGCCGGCTCCCAGATATAAACTGCTCATTCTATGGTAACAAAAATACAGTGAATCCTATTTTTCAGGTAATTATAAACTAACGAAAACATAATTATGAATTTTTATAAAAGTCTGCCGATGTGTCCCCCTAAATCCTGCACATCGAACCTTTAAATGATAAAAACATTGATTTTCAGCACATTTTGTCCTATATATTCTTATTTCACAGATATCTCTTGTAGGCATGCATCGACAAATTCAAGAATACATGCATCTATTGCCCTTTTTCTCCACCTGTCTGTTGTCACTAGTTTCTAGACTTCATCTGGTTTTAGGCAAGGGAAAAAAGAGACCTCAGGCAAGGAAATAAATCACACCAGCCCTAAATACCTGCCATGTGAGAAAATACAAAGTGAAAAAACACAGAAGTTTTCAGCAAGTTTCCTCAAAGTTTCTTCCTCTGCTCTACTTTCTCAGCTCCCCTAAATCTCTGTTGCCTTCTGATCACCTCCAGGGTTGAGCTGTCACTCTCCATCACCTCTCACCTGTCACCACTGTCTGTGTGTGTGTGTGTGTGTGTGTGTGTGTGTGTGTGTGAGAGCATGTCTGCATGCATGTTCGCTTGCAAGTAAATGTGTTAAAGCACACGTGTGTGGCTGCGTCACCACTTGCCGCAGTTCCTCCCAAAGTGAAAGGACATACAAGTTGACAGCTTCCTGGCTGTATCAGATGTGACAATTCTCACCCTCCAGCTGATTTACCTTCCTCCCTTCTTCGCAACTTGCCCCTCGTCAGTCCTGCCGGGCTTTGCTGGGCCCACACACACTTTAATGTGGGTCAGCGCCTACTGACTCAAGGGTTTGGCTGTTTGTGTTTGTCTTTGTAGTTGGTCTGTTTGTCAAGGGGGAAGCAAAAGATGGTTGACATCTGAAAAGATTGGCAGCTTTTCATCTGTCATACCTTGAAGATGTCGTTTCCATTTTTAAGGCTGTATAAAATAGTTGATTCCAAGATGAGCATTTTGTCTGTCAGAGTCAAACCCATATCAGTCAAAAGTGAAGTTCATAGGACCGGCAGTCACACAGTGAGTTGGCCCCTGTGGCTCCATTTCATTCCACTCCCAAACTTCTAATGGGCCATCTGTCTACAGTTTCAAACAGGCATGAAAACCAGCTATAAACAACCCGGGTAACTATGTTAGCTACTTGGAAACTTTTAATTTAGCACAAAACTGCATTTCTTCCATTTTCAAGGTGGCTGAATAAAGAAAGCACTTGGCAGCGACTGTAGCAGAGGGAGAGGCTACAAGTTAGCTCGTTAGCATAAACCACTCAGATGGTGCCTGCATCAGACAGCTGAATAATACTCCACAAAACAATATGGGATACTTGACAACTGAAGAATCACTATAGAACCAAGTTTCTGCTGTTTTCAAGGTCGCCAAAAAAATGAATATTAAAAAAGACAAAAAACCAATGCAGCATTTTTTGTGAAAAAGCAAGTTAAACAGGTTAGCTTGTTACCATGAAAACACAACTCCTGAAGATGCAAAATTAATTGCAATAAAACCACATTGCACACCTTTAAAGGAAAAAGAAACTTCCCACACATCACTTCAGTATCTGACCAAATATCTCCGCTTCTGTTCCTGAGTTATGATGTTGACCAATGGCCAAAAAACTGCCTTTGCAGAACATTATGAAGTTCACCTTTGACCTTTTGGATATAAAATAACAACTTTATTATTTGCGTGAATTTTTGTCATAATTAGTGTATGAAATCTTGAGTTAAGGCCAAGAAATGTTTTGTAAGATCACAGTGACCTTCGACCATCAAATTGTAATCACTATAATGTTGAGTCCAAGTGGACGTTTGTGCCATATTTGAAGAATTTCCCTTGAGGCCTTGTTGAGATATTGTGTTTACGAGAATTAGCTGGGCCCAAGGTAAAAGTGACCCTGACTTTGGACCACCAAAATCGAATCAGTTCATCGTTGAGTCTAAGTCGACGTTTGTGCCAGTTTTAAAGATGAGATGAGATGAGATGAGATGAGATGAGATGAGGGGAAATTCAGGTGTTGCAGCAACACAAAGACAGAAATAAGAACAGAAAAATAGAGGTTAAAAAAGTGAAAACTGCACATTTAAAATTAGATATACTGTATACAATTATTATACGATCAATCAGAAAAATTATGAACTATGGGCAACAAAATACATTTTTTGAATTGAAGACAAAGTTACGAGTTTTTCACGTTTGCTCTCTAAGCATTAAACCACTCAGATCTAATAGCTGAACAATAATACTGTATGTAGGTTATTTTAAAACTGAAATATCATCATATGTGTCATCATTAATCCTGTTTGTCAGGCACACTGTATACATGTCTACTAAATTAGCAGGCAGATTTAGATGTAGGCGTAAATGCCTCATCCACTCTGTGGATTTTGAGGCAGTTAAATGACAGAAAAGCACATTAAAAATGCATTTGACGTCATTTATGCGTTGTACAAAATCAGTGTACAAATAAAAAAATCACATTAAATTTAAATGCCAATTGGACAGACATGCCATAAAAAATCTAAAATCATGCCCCACTACAGAAACACAAAACTGCTTTTGTATGTGTGTTAAAGATGAAAGTTGTCATTTTCTCTTCATCAGTAATCGTCAGTGACAGCAAAACTGGCTTTAACTGATGAAAAGAGAGAGCAGTGAGTGACAAGAGAGCAGAGACAACAGAGGGGGAATAAATCGATTGTGACATGCAGATATCTGCCACTGTCATTTTACTTTTTCATTGGATTATCTGAAGGTTTTGTTTTTATAGATAAATCATGTGATGGATGTCTCTACACTCTTAGAAATAAGATCCACATGAATCCCAATGCTGCTGGACGTGGTTCCCTCAGCCTCAGTCTAAACTGTTAAATTAAGATTAGTGGGATGTAGAACTATGGATAATATGATCAATCACTATTTAAAAGCCTTCCTAGGTGGATTGTATATGAAAACCTTGGCATGTAAAAGGATTCTCACTAGGACGCCCGAAGTGGGTACATTTTAGCACCCTCAAGCCCAGTTCAAACCAATGGTTTGCAAGGAGACAGTGGTTTTAGAATGTTGTAGAGAAAAGTTGCAACGGTGTAAACTGGCCGGTCTCAACTCAACACGGTTGATGGTGTCACCTGTGGCACAGCTGGTGAAATCCTCAGCGGCTGACTTTAGAACAAGTCAAAATAACTGCAGACAGTGTCCTAACGGTGCACCGGTGTCTGACGGTGAGCCACTGCTGCTGCCCACTGTATGTGCACATGCCACACACCCACACACACAGTCATTAATTCATTGCCATTGGTTATTTATATTGTTGCATATTTATTATAAATACGGTCCATCTAAAGTGTGTTTCCTGTTTATCGCCGTTTCATCATTACTACAAATGCAACTGTAGCCAGTAGTCACTATCACAGATCGTCATTCACATTCTAAACCAAAATAAGCCAAAATGCTTGAATCAGAGCAGAAGAACAGAGACTCATTCCTATAGAGATGATAGACATCTTATATAGCTTCACTGGTGTAAATCAGCAGGTTTCCAGAGCGTTGCAGAACAGCGCTCTGCAAGTAGTTGCATGTTCCAAATCATCTGGTGGTAAATCTTTGGTTTGAACTGGGCTTTAAAAATAGAAAGGTACTGGGTAGAAACCCCAAAAAAGGGTTCTGGGTGGAACCATTATACCCTAGAAAGGTTCTCTGTTGAACATCCAATAGGGAGTTCTGGTTAGCACTTTCACAGATGGCTCTTGGTATAACCCTCTATGTTGGGTTGTAGGTAGAACCATATGAAAGGTGGTTCCAAGTGCACATTTATTTATGGTTCTACCAGAAACCAAAAAGGGTCTTCCTATGAGGACAAGCCAAAGAACCTTTTCTGGTTCCAGTTTGCACTCTTATTTCTAAGAGAGTAGAAGCTGGAGAGGGATTTTGACCAGAGGAGTCCAGTGGAGGGACATCATCACTGTGTGTGTTTACGGGTGTGTGACAGCTTGTAGTAGTATCTGTCACTAAAAATAGGGACTGTTATCTGTCAGAGTTTGTTTGTTACTCAGGCGCCAGAAGCTTCTTTGTCATATAACTTTCATACCAGGCTAATATCAGCAAAGAATAAAGGAACACAAACTATTTTTCATTTAACTGCAACCGCAGAGATAAAATGCTGCAACCACATGTTTCAGGATCAATAATGTGTGTGTTAATGCATGAACAGGACATGAGGACAGACAGGAAATATGTACTGTATGTCCTGAAAGTACGTATTCAGGACATTTTACATTAGAGTAATCAATGCAGAGAGAGAGACAGAGAGGATTTCTTTGTTTGGAGAGTTCCTGTAATATTAACTAATCATTGGCTGTGTGCTCTGATGGGGCTGATCTGGGTGCAGTAATTGATTGTTACAGGACATTAGCAAAGTCTCATCTCAGTGTGGCTGTAATGTGATGGGAGAGGATCCCACAGATCTCAGGCACATAACCTTACATAACATGCTTTAGAGTAAAAAGAGTCATGGGGAGGAGTAACCTGAAGCTTACATATTGAATGTTTATATTTCATATAATCCTTAAAGTTTCCAGCAGCGATTGCTTTGTCACAGGAAAAAAGAAATAATTTTCTGCCTGAATTAGTATTAATAAATTAGTAAAATTTTAAAAAGCTGCAGCTCAAGGCATTATGTTTTTGGGTTGTTTGTCTGTCTAACTCTCAGTTTATCTCATTGCCATGAATGTGATACCTCCTCATCCCCATCATCCCCAAACGTCACTAATAGGTGGACTGCAAACAGGGTCCATAACTGTGGTGACCTCCGGGTTTAAAAATGAAGCTAAGCACACGAGCCAAAATCTGCAGTTCCTCTAATGACCACTTGAGGCTGGCTTCAAGAGCAAGTCAGTCCCCAAAGTGTCCCATATTAAAATACCCCACAGAAATAAACAAATGTTTACAGCCTGGTACAAAAAACAGATTTGGTCCCTGTATCTAATTTCAACATTCAGGACAACAGTACAAAGGGTGGATTTTTATTCATCTCACCTGTTTACATTTTATTAAGGTTTGATTTTATGCATATTTAAGAGCTGGCTGTTTCGAGTGACAGGCATTCTGCCTATAGTGTCCTCAGTCTCAGTCAGATCCAACCCTGCTACCTGCAGAGCTCCATCCTTTCATCTAAATATGGTCACTTCTGGCTCCAAAAAACCAAAATGGCAATCATCAAAATGCAGAACTCGAGGCTTTCAACTGAGGTCCACAAACCAATATTAGACATCACGGTTACGTTCCGTACCCAGACATCGTCACATCTAGACCCAAACCTATAACCAATTGAGAATTCAATTTTGATGGAGCTTCTTTACACCTCCTTTGCTTTTTTACACAGAACCAAATGACAGCAGCATCATGCCCCTCCAGTGTGTGATTTTAGACAGCATGCCAACATAGGTGAAAGAAAGGAGGTGTGATGGGCATAACATTTAACACAACAGCGTCTGCCTCTAATGTGACATTTAACATACGCCTCAGCAGAGCTTTATAAACAATAACAATGACATGTCAGTCTCAATCAGTTAATGTCCCTGTTAAATGGGGGCTGATCTAGTACTCTGCTCAGTGGGTAAGGAGCTTCTGGACTTCATTGTTTTCCCAATTTGCAGACCTTTACTGTCATTTTTCTTCTTCTCTGCCAGCTGCTGCTGGCTGCTTTTTAAAACATCACACCTGTCCCTCTCACGATCTTGTGTAACCAGCTGTCCCTTTTACATGGACCTCTTTTGCACTGTTATTAACTCTCTTGCTGGCTCAAAGGCGAGATCCCCCCCCCATTACATGACCTTACCTTTTATAGGAAATGGCGAGGCAGCAAGAAAGCAAGGCAGCATAACAGTGCAATATTCCCGCCTTGAAGAGGCAGTTTAAAAGCAGCTAGTGAGTGCCATAAACACACACTAACAAATTTCTTTCTGATAATAAGTGACTTCTTTGTGGTAGTTGTTGAAGAGACATGCAAAACCTTTTATTTTTGGTGAAACTAAAAACTTATACACACCTGGATGACAAACTGTAATTACAGCTTAAAGGTACTGAGAGTAAATGAAAAATGATCCAGGCTGCACTTTATTAACATGCACCTGTTTAGTCATACTTTACTGATTTGGGCGTCATTGTCTGAAGCCACCAACAGCTATTTCTGTCGATCCATCCCACCCTGCGAGTCTTAATCTTTTAACCAGCTGCATGGCCATCTTTGCTCTTTCAAAGGCATCCGCAGAAACTCTCATGAAGCTCAGCCAACGCTCCATAAACACTATATAGCCCCGAGACAGGTGCAGTTTTTGTTGCAGATTAAAAGTCCAAATCAGCAAGTTGTTTGAGCGGCGAGCCAAGAGAAGAGTGCGTGGAGGCCTGAGGCTGTGCACGGCAATGAGTCAGAGAGAGGATGAGGAGCAGGGAGAGAGACTGGAGGAGAGGGAGACAAACGATATGGTTTAAAGACGGAGAAGAGGAGAAAGAGACAGATTTAGGGCTGAGTTTAGGTGAGGAGGGGGCAGAAAGAAAGAGGACTCAAAGGAAAAAGAATTGAAAAGTGATGAAATAAGAACAGAGATCTTTGCAGACGAAGAACAGAGATCAGGAGGCGTTGAAAGTCTTTTTGTTGTGGGGGACAAACTCACATAATAATCTAACACACACGCATGCACAGTGTTTATAAAAGGATTCTCAATAAGATGATTAGGATCTGAATTGATTTGAATGAATGAATATAATATTCCGTTACAAAATAAGGCTTAGAGTGTAACTCATAAATGTGTCACTTTATGGTCGTATTTCTTGTTGTAATGTATCTTTTTGGCTTCCTTTGAAATGTCTTATGTTACACTGTAGTTAGTGATTGACTGCTTTTCCCAGGATTTCTTGAGTAATTAACACAGAGGTGCAAAAACAGGCCCACAAATACAATACCAGTCATCACTATATTTCAGGACTGTCAGCATTAACATGTTAATTGTGATGCAATTAAGGTCCGAACAAAGGTTGGGCAGTATGTAATTTTTCATACCTTTTTAATTTCCTGAAATTTCACAGTTGTATATGGTATATGACACACATACTTTCCTTAATCAACACAGAAATACAACTGTACAACTTTTAAAATTATTTTTATGTCATGAAAGACTGGCAAGGCTTAATTCTATTGTTAATTTTTCATAAAAAAATTCAACAAAAACAAAACAAAACTCACCCAAACCATCTTGGTTCTTCCTGCTAGTGATCAAGTTAGTAAGTTAATTGCTCAAACAATCACCAGTTCGTGTTTGGTCAAAATAAATCCTTATTTCACCAAGTTAGATGTAAAAAACACGCCATTGCTGGCCGTCAGCTGTTTACAGTCCTGTAACTTATACCTTCATCACTAGGTGTCACGATCTTTCAGTTCAGCTGCCTGTTCCACCAGTAAAGACTGGAGACTGAGCTCTATTACTGCTATGGAAAAACATACTTCAAAGATTTCTAAGTACAATGGTATACCGTTATATCATTATACAGTGTTACTGCACAAGCCTAGTCCAAACATAATGCTTTTTTTTTTTTAAAGTGCGTTAATTGTGCTGCTATTTTGTCCCTTCAACTCCAGTCAAGTCACCCCATCGCTTCCTGCCTCTGCAGTTATGGGAAGTAATGAAATAATGAAACCACTGCATGAATGGCTCATTTCATTTTAAAAACTCCCAGACAGCTCAGTTGACAATGAAAAAGTAATAATCACTTTGTGTCAAAATATATGTTCAAATATTACTGGAGTACTTCCCTTTTTTTGCTACCACCTACAAGTTTAGCACACTGCAGCTAATCAGACTGATGTGAGTGGGTAACTGCATCGCCAAAGTTGCCAAAGCACTATTCTGGAGTGTGAGAATCTCCACAGACCTGTGGATGAAACTAAATAGAAGTTAACTACAGTGCTTCTAACTGGGTGGAAACTGAATGCAGACCAGTCCACACTGTGGAAGGTCTAAGTGACATCCTCAGGTTGGGAAGTTATCAACAGTCATGTGTCCTACCATCTCGGGGAGCAATAGTTTCATGCATACAGGATCTGTATGAATCAGAGAAAGCAATTAAACTTGAACTCCTGAAAAGCACAAATGCTGTCGTATTAACCGGGGATCACTGGACGTCAGTGAGTCATCAACATTATTTCGGAGTAACTGCATACCGAACAGTCCGGCACTGATATGAAAAAAAAATTCTAAAATTAAAGATGATACAGTAAATTTCTTTTAAAAAATGCATTGTTTGACAGTCCAAATATATTTATAACAAAAATGTTATGTTTTGGGGTGGATTAGTCCTTAACTGCTGTTAAACAGTTAAACATAAAGGTCATATATGCAAACGTTAGCACAAACAATACACACGTTTGTCCACATGAGATACGTGTGGCTGATAAAAAGAGCATGATTATGAAATCTGACACTGAAGCAGCTTCACGCTGTCACCAAAATCCCTGCGGGAGACGTTTTGTGTGACACGGTTACACAAACAGGATCCGATCAGAGAAGTGGCCAAAGGGACTCACTTTTCTATTTGTCAGGTTAAGTGTGAACACACTGCCCCCAGCTGTTGTTGTCAGGTTGGTCGTACTTTAGGTTGTGTACCTGTGCATGTGTGTGTATGTGTGTGTGTGTAGAAGGGGCTAAACACATGAGCTTCGTTAGCGAAACAGAGGCACCAGTGTTTGAATTATTGATCAAGGGAGTGAATACCATCAACACTGTAAATTCAGCAAATGCAGTGAGAGGAAATGTGTTTATTCAAAGTGATGAGTATGCCTGTGTGTGTGTGTGTGTGTGTGTGTGTGTGTGTGTGTGTGTGCAGAGAGGGAGGTGTCATCAGCTGTGAGAAAGAGGTTGGGGTGGTCGGCAAGTGAGCCAATTTAACTGATAGTATATTAATGAAGCAAATGGAACGTATGAGGAACTACAGGAATTTGTGTGTGTGTCTGTGTGTATGAGATGCTGTCACTCCTTTTGCATTTCTTGCATCCAAACACAACAAGCCCGGAGTCCAAACATGACCATATTGCAGAAAATCTCGCCCGTATGTTGCTCAGCTTAAAGGCCGCTAGTCAAACACAGCTGACTGGATTTTATTGTGGAGGACACAAAGACCAAAAACACATATAAACACATGGCACAGAGATAGGCCCCTTTTAATGAAAATTTGTTTCAGCAAGAAAAGATTGGCAAAACAAAAAGCAGTCATTTAGGATGATGATTTTAAGATGCAGTAGAAAAAAGAAAACTTAAAAACAGTTCTCTAGCTCAGTTTCATAGTGAAACAAAACCTCTTCCTAAAAGGTCTCATGACACAAATAGCTGATCAAAATTATAAAAGCGGTTTCACTGTCTCTCACATGGAACGCAATACCAGATACATTACAAAACCACAAAAAATCAAGCCAACATCAGCCAAATATTGGCAAAGCAGCATAGTTAGTTCAAGCTGGGCATTAAAGTTATACTTGGATAAACTTGGCATAAAATGTACGATTTGAGCCTGTTTTAGGAGTGTTTCAAATCCAGCACATGCCAACTCCTGCTGTATGAGTAAACTGTCTGCAATATAAAGCAAAAGCTTTATGCACCGCCACTTTACAGTCAAGCTACAATCTGAGTCTCACTGTGCACGTAAAGCAGAAAATAAAATGGCCCCTCCCAACTGTTCTGGATATTGACAATTGCCAATAAAGATTTGTTAGAAAGCTCTGAGGTAGGTAGTAGTTTGTTGGGTCTTTAACATTACATTAATACAGTTTTCAATGATGCATTATTGCCAATGTTTCTTCTGTTCTTATTGGTTGTGAGGAGGAGCAAACATCATGGAGGCATGTACAGTATGCTGTTGCCAAAGCTCGACCAACCTGCCTCCCATATTTTCCAAGGCGTCATCTCACCATGGCACTTTCAGACACTGTTTGCCAACTTCCTACAGGTGAACTGGGAAAAAAAGAAGGCACCGATGTTGGGGAATCGACTTGCAATGTGTGATTTTAGACAGCATGCCGGCATTGCAGAAAAAAAGGAGGCATGATGTTTAGCACAACAGCATCAGCGCTAGTGTGACAAAAAACACTAGAATATCAGGCGTGCATTATTTCTAAAATACTTATATCCTAATAAGTTCAATTAACGCAAACTGACTTGATTTCATTCAAAAACATGGCATAGCAAGAAAATAGTAACAAGTACAAGAAAATTACCTGAAAATTTGTAAAATAAATAATGAATAAAAAAATAAATAAAAAAAAAAACATTTAAAAAAGGAAAAAAATAAATGCATAAAAAAAAAAATTTTAAAAAAAGGAAATTACCTGGAAAGGGGATTTTTATATGTTTATCTATATATATATATTTTTTTTTTATTTTTTTTTTTTCCCAAATCAAACAAGTTTCTTCAGGGGGCTCAGAAGCATGAATACTTGTGAAAGACGTCTGAAAGCAGCACAAGAAAAGTGACGTCCCTCCAGGTTTTGATGGCTTAAAAAAGGTAAATGTAAGTTTGATAAACCACACTTGAGAGTCAATATTCCTATTTTCAATGCAGTTGTTATCTACAATAAACTGTCAACTGCCACAACAAATGCAATCACATTTATGTGTGTTCACCGTGGTCAAAATAATCTTTCTTGTGTCCCATGAGCCAATCATAATGGTGGCTGCCACTGTCCCATTTAAACCAATGGTCTTCTTGTCGCACATGACAGGAATGTTCTGCTGGGGCAGCAGTCAAACCCAGTTCAGTGCAGAAAAAACTAAATTAAAACACAGGCGACCTCCACTTGTACTCAATGTAGTGTAAATGCACTGGTTGCATGTGTGTTAGTGTGTGTATGTGTACGTGTGGTGTTCCAGCTGTTCAGGAAAGCTCTCTCAGGAGACCAACTATACACATCTGGATAACAGATGATGTTTGTTATCTCGTTCACTGACTGACAGATGTAGTAATCAGGGCACATTTTTTTCTTTTTTTCTGTCATTTAAATGTGAAGTCTTGATTCCACCTTGTTTCAGTGTGTGTATGTGTGTGTACTGCTCTTCAGGACCCTGACAGACCTGCTGAAGCAGCAGGGAGCTGAGGTGAGCTCGGTGGAAAATGCCGTGGCCAGTTCGCCCAGTGGAGGGAGAGCCAACGGCATTTCAGCCAGGATGCTGCGCAGCAGGAGTGGTGAGTCCAGAGACAGAGCATGCACGCACATACTGTACACACATAATACACAGGTAAATTCATGGTTACACACATTACACTACCAGTGTTAATATCTGCAGTAGAAAACCTGGATACACACAGATTAGCTAAAAAATAAGAACCATTATCTTGTAACTATGCAAATGTTGTGCTGGGAAATTTTGCTCTGGCATTTATGTGAATGCCTCTTGACATGTTCCACCGACACAAACACTGTTGCAGACCAAGTACCCTCCCTAATGGAATCAGCACTCCCTAATGGCAGTGGCCCCCTCTGCAGGATGGTGCTCCGTGTCAAAACTGCTAAGGAATGACCCGAGGAACATGACAAAGAGCTAAATGCATCAACTTGACCCCCAAATTCTTCAGATCCTGATCTGATTGAATATTCTTGGCACGTGCTGGTACCTCACTTCACAACCCATAGGATTCAAAGGATCCACTGCCAACGCCCTGATGCCAGACACCTCAGGACACCCACACAGTTCTTGTGTCAATTTCTCGACATGTCAGAGCCAAATCTGATCCTAGGAGGCCCCAGTGTATATTGGGGGTACCTCTGAGGTACCGGCACATCCCACAAATGCTCGATCAGATTTGGATCTGGGGAATTTTAAAGCCAGGTCAACACCTTGAGCTCTTTGTCATGTTTCTTGGGTCATGCTTGAGCAGTTTTTGTGGTGTAACATGGTGCACTGTACTGCTCAGAAGGTCTCATTGTCATAAGGGGGCAGTCTGTAAAGATCCAAGGCTTCTCTGCAGAACATTGTATTGTAAGATGATCAATGTTATTTTCTTCACCCACTAGCGTTTTTAAAATTTGTGGCTGATCGGTGCATGTGCTGGTGTAAGATGGTAAGGTATAGCACCATTGTTTATGTTTGTGTATGTGTGATGATGCGAGTATCATGCTCCAATACAATATGACTAAACCAAAAAACACAGCTTACATGGAGCACTTAGTGATCAGCTCAATTTGCATGTTTCTCTTTTTCCTTATTTGCATAATAACAGTTTCATGTGCAGGGTTGCACATGTAAAGATTTTCACTCTGTTTAATTTTCATGACAGAGGATTTCAACAACAACAGCTCGATCAGTTGCTTTGGTAAAGTGAGAATTTTTTTTTGTATACAGACTGAGGTTCACGGAGTAGATGAAAAACCCCAAACAGCAATAAAACTCTCAGTGCTCTGTCAACTCTATTAAAATAACGTCAGGAAGAAACTGAGACAAGCTACTTTGCAAAACCCAAACGATCTCAATCTTACTAGTCTTTTGCACTGTCAGTAACATCACATGTACTGAAAAAATACACACACCAACTAAAACAAGAAAAAGTCGTTCTTCCAGTCTGCCGTTCTTTCCCACAGGTCTCCTTCTCTCTTAACCTCTCACCCACACACACACACACACACACACATTTTATCTCACAAATTATCTCAAGTGCTTCATTTCTCTACTGAACCATCAGTCACCATCTTTCAGATTACTACACTGCCACCAGAGCTGATTATTTTTTCACGTCCTGTGTGTCAGATTTAGGAGGATACACCAGCAGAAATGGAATATAATAAGTATGTTTTCTTTAGTGTATTATCACCTGAAAACAAGAATTGTTGTGTTTTTGTCACCTTAGAGTGAGCTGTTTATATCTGCATAGTCCTCATTTGTGGAGATTGCATTGTTGCACCTCCATGTTTCTACAGTAGCCCAGAACAGACAAACCAAACACTGACTCTTGATAGGGACATTCATGTTTTCATTTTGGCCATTGTAGTTTGCAGCCCCTCTGCGACGACCAGCGTCTGAAAAACACAGATTTATTTTTTTACGTGAAACTGTCCTAGAAGCTTCCGGAAGCACAAAGCTGTCAATCATATATTATGCAGCTTACTTGATATCTTACACCAGTGATGTGAATTACTGTATTTTCTGCAAAACTGTTTTTGTACCAGCCATGGTTGACCTTTCATTTGGGGTTAATTTGGTTTAACTCTTTGATGTCTTTCAAAAACATGGGAAGAAGGCAATGAGCAACAAAAAAATAAATGACCCAAAATATAGCAGGCAATTAGTTTTTAAAAAAAGGACGTTTCAAAAAAACAACAAGGAAATTACCTTGAAAATTATAACAATTTTGTGACATAATTTCAAATACGAAATTATGATCATAACAAGTAAAGTTTTGTCTATTTTTTTATTTTCCCTAGACATTTTTGAAAAGTAGTTTTTCAATTTCTAGCAATTTGTTGAAATGTCTTGCAAAGTTGCTTACTGTCTTTTTTCCCTTCTTTTCTTTTCTTTTTTTCAAATAAATCACATAGATGTGTTTGGGGTTTGACGGTTTAAATACTCGTGAAAGGCATCTAAAAGCAGCGCAAGAAAAGTGATGTTGCTCCAGGTTTCAAAGGGTTAACTGACAGTGAATGTTGCTCTCTGCTCAGACACTGTTTCAGCATTTACTGGGAACAGTCTGAAAACTGATCGAGTTGAATTGGCAGTGGTGACGCAGATTAAACACAGAACAATGCACAGAGCGTCTGAAATGTTACACATTGTTGGCTGGTGAGACTTATTTCGGTAGGGCTGAGGACAGAGTGAGAGTTGAACAATAGAGCATCTTCCCCTGAAAGTAGAACACATGCTTGTTGCACGTGCAACACTGCTGCACGACACACACACATGCACACGTACACAGTTTAATTAGTATGTTAATGTAAGCAGGCTGCACCCCTACAGGCAGCATGTGCCATTTTCCATACATTCACTAAACATGCAGATACGAACAGCCAGTATGTAACATGGATTTTGAGCAGGTACCTGCCACTCCCCAGCAAAAGACATTGTCATATCTTTAATTTTTGGACTGTTGTTTAATTTGGTATGTACAAATGAGCTATGCATATGGATTAGCATTTTTGCATGTGAACATGTGGGCGTGTGTTTCAAAGGAAGGGAGAGGGGCAGAGTGTTTGATATGAGAGGCCTCCTGCTGAGTCCATCTCTCATCTCTTGCTATGTGGAATTTCACACACTGCTAATGACATGATGTGACACGCTGCATCAAGTGGACCCTTTAATCTGGAGTGTTTTATTGATCGTATTCACTTGAAAAGGGCAGCAGATTCGCAAGCTGGGAATAACATGTAAAAAAAAAAAAAAAAAGAGGAAAACAGCCAGCAGCAGCCTTTTTGTTTTTGTCCTCCAGGAAACTTGAGTCCTGCAGAACAGTAAGAAGCACCCAACTGCGTGCTTAAGAAATCTATCAATCATTATAATGGAATGAATAGAAAAAGGGAGTTCATAGTGTAACTCAAGTGGCTGTTCTATAATCCTCAGATACTACAGAACTTCATGCCCCTGCAGTTATCACATCATAAATATTAATGGACATATATCAGTTGATCTCAGCAGCTAACAGGATCTCTGCTGGCTGATTTTTAGTGTGTTGAAATTAGCTGTTTGTTATGTTTGGTTGGGGAAAAAATCTATTGTGTCATGGCTGCATGACCATCGATCACCTCCTGGTCAAAATAAAATGCAAACACAGCTGTAGTGCATCCAGATTTTTTTTTTTTTTTTTTTTTACTGGGGTGGCCCAAGTGGGGCACCAACCTATGCAGGGGCGGCATGAAGTACGAGCGCTGCTGCGGGCACACACATTGGCATAGCTTTAATTTACTATTTTTTTCTGCTCAGAACCACTGACTGCTCGGGGATACAGTTATCCAGCAGCTTCTCAGGGTTAGACATCCTTAAACTACTGCGTGTTCTTAAAGTTTGGGGTCGAGTCTCAGGGGCTTGCATGTTGCAAACTAGAACCACCATGTGGTCCTATGCCTCTGCACCCCAGGCAAGTTGCACTTACAGTTGATATTTACACACGTCTGTGAAAACGTTTCACAAACACCTCCCCCCCGGAGTGTCACAATTTAGTACTAGACCAAAGATCTTCCCTTCTGTTCTTGAGTTACGTTGCTGAGTAATGGCCAGAAAAGGGGTTTTCCAGAACATTATGATGTCACAGTGAAGTTGACATTTGACCTTTTGGATATAAAATGTCAGAACATTATCATTATACATTTGAGTGAAAAATCTGAGTGTAAAAATTCTTGACTTATGGCCAAAAACATGTTTTATGAGGTCACCATGACCTTCACCTTTGACCTGCAACCAACAGACTCTAATCAGTTCGTTCTTTAGTCGTCATGGACGTTTGTGCCAAATCTGAGGAAATTCCTTCTATGGCCATCTTCAGATGTTGCATTCACGAGAATAAGACGAATGTAAGGTCACAGTGACCTTGACCTTTGAGCACCAAATTCTAATAAGCTCATTGTTGAGGCCAAATGAATGCCTGTCAAATTTGAAAAAAATCCCTTAAAGTGTTTGTGTGATAACACTTTCACAAGAATAGATGGATGCAAGGTCATCGTGACCTTGACCTTTGACCACCAAAATCTAATCTGCTCATCCTTAAGTCTACTTGAACGTTTGTGCCAAAGTTGAAGAAAATTCCTTAAGTTACAATTAGACAGACAAGGTCACAATAATCTTCACTACCACTAAAATCTAAAAAGTTCATCCTTGAGTTCAAGTGGATGTTTGTGCTAAATTTGAAGAAATTCCCTTAAGGCATTCTGGAGATATAGCGTTTATAATAATGGGCCGGACGGACCAACAGAAACTTTTGGACAAACTGAAAACAAAAACATAATGCCTCTGGCCTCGGCTTTCACCAGCGTGGAGGCATAAAGAATACTATAAGTAATTAAATGTACCGTAGGCAGGGACATGACTGAGTCCACTTCATAATTTGAAGTGACAGTCTAGTGAAAGACAGGGGACTTGGCACAAAAATTAGTGGTGATGATGATACCTATTGATGCTAATGAGTTCCAAATTTATGCACATTACCCCCGCTTCTTCCGAGAGGAGGAAAATGTCCACTGGCTGTTTGCGATCAATAAAAACAGATGGCAAAAAAGTTTGTCCAGCAGGCTGCTTTGTACCAATAAAACAAAACTAAAGTCCTCATTGTATCGCGTCCAAACTCAATATGACAGGTAGTGTTTAGAAGGAAAACTTCTATTTGAAATCACAGCTTTGCCCTAAGACTGTTGTACAACACACCATCTGAAAGCTGTCTGCACACATGTATTGTTTTTGGTCATAGCATGGTTTTAAGAAAACTCACAGGTTGAAGGTCGACGCATCATGAATTACCTCCCTGCCTGACGGGGGTTATCTTTTTTGCTTTATTCGTCTAAGATGCAGAGTGAATTTAAGCTGGCACTCACTAAATGTGATGCAAAGCAGTCCCTAATTGAGCCACAGGACAAAGTGGAACACTCCATAGATTGCCTGGGCAGAAAACAGATGAACAGTATTGGTTTTTCCATTGTAGACAAGATGGCAGGCCGTGGCCTTTGGAAAAAGTAATGCTCTTTACACACAGTAATTAAACACATTTGAACTGATTGGAGGCAAGTGCTGGTCTGCTGTTGTTGTTTCTATGGCTTTACTTTAAAGAAAAAACAAATGACAAATTAGAAGTTTAATGCAAAAGCAATAAAAAGACTGTTGCTTAATTCATGTGTGGGGGTTTACTGCTGCAGTCTTAACTGGTCTGATGTAGACATGTCATGAAAACTGATCAGACGATGGCAAAATTCTGAAAATGTGACGGTTCTTGTTTTTAGGACCATACAGGGCAGCATAGAAACCTACAAGTGGTCTAGTTTGCCAATTAATGTCAAAGGAATAAGCTCTCCAATCATCACAGAAGAACAAAAAACAACCACACATAAGAGACCTCCAAAGGGTAAACTCATATGCCACCATAAGCCATAGACAGTATGCTACAAAGACCATTTGCCTGACTAAGCGGTAAGTGTCTCTTCTGAAAATTTGGTGTTGTTCTCCGGTCACCGAGAGTTATTTAACTTTGGGTAAAATGCTCCTCACTGTCACTTTTTACCCTGCTGTCCAATCACAGTGGAAAAGGTGCGGGACAAATAGCCTACAACAAGAATCAACTGTCACATCTTATATGTTAAACTGCAGAAAAACAATGGAGGAGGGATACATTTTAATATACTGTCGGCATTATATTTTATGTTTCCTCGCCCACAAAATCTCATGACCCCACAATGAAGAGTGCTTTATATTTGAGGCAGATCATCAGGAATAAATGATAAATATTCCACTAACTTCACCAAGGTATTCCAGTCAGTTCTGATTTCGAACACCTAAAACACCATTGCTTTGACAGCTCTTTTGGTATAAGATCACATAAAACACCTCTGGTAGGCGTCAGGCGACAACACGATTGGACAGAACCAATGTGTTGCGGGGATGACATTTTTCTGTAGGCCGATGAGAAAGTCAACTTCACCCTGGTTCCTTTGCCAAAAAACCTATTGGATTTTGGATCACTACAGAAACTAAGCTCCTTGGCAAACAAACATTAATGATATTTACACACTTTGGTCAGTGAAATAATCTTCACAAATGAACACCACTCCTGTGATGACGTTCTGTAGTCTTGTTTAGCTCCTTGGTAGTAACCACCTTTTTAAGAAACATAAAAGCTTCAAAGTTCACAGAGGGGTATTTATTGAAATAATTTATGCCCTAGAACACAACGTCAAAGTCTCTTAGGCTTGTGTTAACCACAGACCTTATTTCAGACATCTAACCAAAAACCCAGTCAGATAACCACTGACTTTGAGACAAGAGAACTGGAGATGATAAAATGCATTTCTGGGTTTTAGGACTCATTCCTGGGGTACTCTACTAAAGATGCTCTAACTTCTGTATCACTGTGCTTTTAACGGTTAGAAAAGTCAAAAAGTCAGAGAATGTTAAACTCAGAGATGTTGTGTTGTTTTTTTCTGATTCACATGAACCATCAGCAGCTAATGTGAACTGAGGACAGGAGGCAAATATTTGGCCTAAAAGTCTCCCACAAACATGAGTCAGTGCAAAAAGACAGCTTGAAGCAAAAAGCAATGACCTATTTATCAAAGACGACTGCAGAAGTAGCATGACCTAGTAACAAATCACTCTTCTTAACACACATTTCACCTTTTCTTCTCTCACTTTTTAAAAAAAATTTTTTACTTATTTTTTTATTTTACCCCAGCTGTCAGAAGAGTTACTCTCTGAGCCCTCATCTCCTCCAAAATGTTTCTGAACTCTTCCCCCGGGGTCATAAGAGGGAAACTACTTTTTCTTGTAAATTAATAATCTCCATTTGAATCTTTGCTCTCCTGCTCGTGTCATGTTGATTATTCTAACAAAAGAAAGGCGTGTATGTATGACTGACTCAGCAGATCGCACAGAGTGGGGATTAATAAGTACATAGGGGTGGGAGAGGGTTGTGTTTGTCTGCTCTGCCTCTGCTGCGGTAAATGAAGATGCACACAGACTCTCACATGTGATCTCACCCATGACAGAAACACTAGCTTTCTCACTTTATTCCCCTTATTCATACCATCGCACTCCCATGCTGACACACGGGGACGTTCGTATTTCATCTCAGTGATGACAGACACCATGCAATGCACTCTCTCCTTCATCACTTTCCCCACAGCGCTTAAGTTTCCTTTTATGCGTTCTTTCACACCCACTTGGAGATGCACATATATACACAAAACACACACTGTGTATTCAGAAATGAGTGACCTCTCTGCTTGTCTTTGTGTTTCATGGTCATGAGCACTCACAATAGGATGTCGCTAAAAACAGCAGGCAGATGATAAAGGTGTGTGCATGAGAGAGAGGAGAACCTCGTCAAATCAAAACCTACTTTAAGTCATAAAAACTTTGTGCTGACCTGACAAATGAATCATTAGTGCTTCTACTAAACTCAGTTAACTACTTCCAGACAAGCTGGAGAGGCAAACTATCCAGCACAGTGTAAAATAACACTTTTATTTCATTGATAACCTAACTTCATATGATAAGGGGAGAATATATCCTTCTTTTCATGTAAAAACTGCCAATAAGTAAACCTTTTATGTCTGTGTGGAATAGCTTTAGAAACTATTATTAGGTTTTTTTTTAAAAAGTAAAAAACTACAGATATTTCTGTTGTTTTGGCACAATCAGGTAAAGGCTCCATTTTGGTTTTCTTAAGGCTCATTTATAGTCAACATTAGATATGTACACAGACAAGGATGGAGCCTTCTGTCCATACTCTGCATGCATTCATTTGTCTATATTTGTACACTTTTTCTGAAAGCTTGTGCATGCGGACAAAACGACACATTCTCATCCCAGTCACATGTTGCCACTTTGCAGTGGACTTCCACGTCTAAATGTCAGTTTTAGGTATTCTTCTGCATCTGCTCTTTACATTCCAGGATACTGCTACTGTGATGTCAACAAATACACATGGTGGGATGGCTCAGCACGTGGTTATGTTGACATCCCTACGGCAACCAACATAGGGATGTCAGGATATGCACATGCTGGCACAGATGTTTAGGGTTAGGGGAAGGAGGCACATGATAAGGTGTAGAAAACAAAACTCCTTTTCAGATGGGAAGCAAACAGTAGACTCCCACATGAAAGTCCAGGGTTTGTTGGAGCCATCCACCACCCCTCCAATACGCCGTATAGGCACCCTCTTGCTACTTATATTACGTCGTTACCCTCAGTGTTTCAACCTGACGCCATTCTGTGGCGTGACATGCACACACAACAAGTCCAGTCCAGCTGAATTCTCAAGTGACGCTGTTGTCCGCATATTAGGCTGATGTGGCAGGTGCCGTCCAGAGGCATACAATAACAACGCAACCAGTTCTGTTTGGCCGCAATCTCAACAAATGCTTTCCATGGGCATACTATGCTGAAGCGTAGTTCAAGCAAGGTATGACTATAGAAGATGTTGAGGACATTTTTAAAATGGTGGAGAGATATGAATTGATAAAATAGAGAAATTCTGTTTTTGTAAAACATTATGATGTCACAGTTGTCGTTTGACCTCATCATTACATCCTATGAGAAACTTTCGTGAAATTTGAGCATATGAATTCTTGAGTCCAAGTGGACGTTTGTGATAAATTTGAGGAAACTCCCTCAAGGCAAGTGAATGCTTGTGTCAAATTTGAAAATATTTCCTCTAGGTCTTCTTGATATATCACTATCACAAGAATGAGACAAATGCATGGTCACCATTACCTTGACCTTTGACAAGCAAAACCTAATCGGTTCATTACTGAGTCCACTCAAATGTTTGTGCTAAATTTGAAGATATTCCCTAAAGGTGTTTTTGAGATATAGCAGTCACAAGAATGGGACAGACAGACATATGGGACTATCGCCAGTGCGGAGGCACAAAAAGAAAATCTTTGGGGACCTTAAAGGCTCCATAATTGAACTCTGTTAATGGGGCCATTTTGCACAGTGTAAGCACATTTTGCTGGTAGACTTTGACTTGAATGCAGGACTTTTACTTGCAACAGTAACACACACACGTGACCACCTCCACTCTGGACCGAGTCGTTCTCTCCATCCCTCAGATCTGTCAGGCTGTCTCCACACTCCTGAATCATTTAGACAGATGATACAAAGGAACCCTGATCTTCGCCGCCTTACACCTTAATGGACCGCTGCCTGCAGTTCCCTCTGAGAGACGAGATATTATATAACTCATTAAGCAGCGCTCCTGCCCTCTTGTTCTGCGCTTAAAAGATCCCGAAGCCAGACGTTCACTTCGTGGTGCTTAATGGAGAAATTAATATGTGCAACCATGCTGGAATTTAACATCCACAACCCCAAACCAGAACCTCTCCTAATTCCCTCAGTTCCTGTTTTATGAATTGGCTTGCACGCATGCATGCACACACACACACACACACACACACACACACACACACACAAACTTACCACACTTACATACTCACTCCATTACACAATTGCTGAAACCTTGTACCCGAAAAGAGGGTTTTGTTGAGTAGATGGACTCATTAATTGGTCTTGTTTGTATTTCTGCGTGGGTGAGAGTATGTGCACACGGGCATGAGAACATCAGCATGCCCATTTCCAATAAAGTTTATTCATGGAGTGTGTGGCTCACATTGGTAAAAAGTTGGTTGATTTTTGGAGATAACTCACCAACAGTAGCAGATCAAGGGGTGGCTTCTGGGGCTCAACCCCCGAATGTTTTTGTCAAAAGCCCCAAATCCTTTAGGCCACTTAGATATTGACATATGGCCATGGACTTTAACCTACGATGCTTGACTTGCAATAGCTCAGGTTATTATAGCATGGATTGGTATGGTATGGAGAATGCAACAGACAAGGTCACACATACTTTCACTCAAAGTGGATATTTCAGGATTCCCGCAGATCCTTAAAAAGTCTTTAAAAGGCATTGAATTCATTAATCTAGAAATACAGCCTTAGTTGGTATTAAAATGTCTAATATCAATATTTCAAAAGTCTTATGATGTGGATTTTATAATTTGAAAAATCTTAAAATAGTTGATAAATAAACAAAAATAATCATTTACAGAATGCTTCTTGCATTTGCAATAATTTGGGCAAAATTCTCCCCATCGCTAAGTAATACCTGTAAGTTCATGTTTTTTATTTCTTTTATTTATTTTGTAAAATTGTTTTCAAATTTCATTCAGAAAAAAAAGTTTCAGATAATCTTAAATCCTACTTGCTTGCAGCTGTAGGAACACTGTATTTGTGCACGTTCACAAGAATGGGATGATCAGTCAACCTGAAAAAATAATGCGTCCGGCCACAGCTGCTTCCGGTACAGAGGCATAAAAATTCAACAAGAATCTAGAAAAAATAATTTAAAAAAAAATCCAAAGGACAACCAGTTATTAGTTAATAAGTGGAATTATTATTGAATGTGAGGAGCATTTAGACCAGTGCTATCTATCTGATTTTGAAAGGACACACACAAACACACACACTTTAGAAATCTGAGCTTCTCATGACAACCAGTTAATACAAGGTACCAGTGTGTTATTTACTGTCCCTGTGATATCATACCTTTGGTAGTAGATGATGAGGATGATGAAGATAGTGGTAATGATGATGATGTCAGTAGAAAAAGGACTTTTTCCACAAAATCCACTAATCTGGCACATGCTGAGAGGTCAGCACCACCAAATTACATACACACGCACACACACGCACACACACACACGCACACAAACACACACACACACACTACTATCGATGTGCTGTGCACTGTAGTTTAAGCTGATTAGCTCAGAGGATGTTTCACATGTTGTAATATGCATCGTGTGTGTGTGAGCAGTGATTAAGGTAGAGGCTCAGAGAGTTGTAAGTGCAAATGTGGTTACTGTAAAGACTAACTCCTGACATTTCTCCACCCCTCTGGCTTCAGCATCATTTTCTAATTTATTCCACCAGAACATCCTCCACATCTCTCTCTCTCTCTCTCTCTCTCTCTCTCTCTATTTCTCTCTCTCTCTCTCTCTCTTTAACCAGCTCTCGTCTTTGCATCATCTTAACCACATATGACTCTCGCTCTGTGTGTCTCTTTCGTGTGAGCATTAGTATTCAGAAGTTGTGCCGTGTACACCTATTTCTCAGCACAGATGTGATGAAATCTTCTGTCTCTGATGCCGTGCTTCTTCCACTGCTACAAACACACACACTTCTGCACAAATAAACCTGTGCATGGCACATCAGCTTGCCGAGCATATCAATAAACATACAAAGATGCCCTGACACACACACACACACACACACTTTATAGATGTAAAAGCAATAATTTCATCTCTTCTAAATGACCTTACAAAGCATGTTGTCTGCATGTGAGTGTGTGTGTGTGTGTGTGTGTGTGTGTGTGTGTGTGTGTGTGTATGTAAGTGAGGACATTCGTGAGCGCTACATGTGTGCCCATCTATCCCCGAGGCTGGCATCAAGTGCACTGGCTGCATCAGTGGACTTCATTAATGCTAATAGCCAGGGCTTCACTCTCTCAGCCACTTTGTTCCATTGTTCATTAACCTCAGTTCATTTAGCATGGGACTGGCTGGCCGTCAGGGTCTGGGACCGCTGTCTCACCCAGAGTCACCAGCCTCGAGGTAAAAGGGACATGCTTTCATGGGAAGCGTCCACAGTAAACACTACCACCTGAGAGCTTCCCACTACAACCAATATGAGCTTTAGGGACATGACACATGGGGCCGACATCCAAGCAATGACAAAGGTCGAGTGATCAAACTCTTCCACGTTATGTCACCAAGTGTCTTCTGTTTAAAGTGGCACCCCAGGATTCTTTCCTGGCTTAACCCTTTGAAACCTGCAAATTTGTTTACATTTCTTTCAAAAGATAGAGAGAGGGCAATGAGCAACTTAACAAGACATGTCCCAAAAATTTGCCGAAATTTAGTTAAAAGGAACAAGAAAATTACCTGAAAATAAGCAAAAGAGGAAAAGTAAAATGCAAAACAAAATCCAAAAAATAAAAATAAAAATCATGAAATTGGAGGAAAAAAACCTTACTTATTTTTCTGTAATTTTTTTAGAAATATATATTATACTAATTATGAATACAGTTTTCTGGACATTTTCCTCTTGTTTTGGTTTTTAATAAAATAACTAGTTTTCAGGTCATTTTCTTGTCCCCTTTTTGTGGCAATGTATAGGACCTATGAGACAGGACATACACACTAGACCAGTGATTCTCAACTTTTGGCCCACAGACCAAATCTGGCCCCCGATTGGGTGCCAGGTGACCCCCAACCACTTTCTAATTCACAATAAAAAATAGAATGATTCGCACTAGGAATTGCTTTTGTACTTTTAGTATTCATAAGATGCCAGAGTGTATAAAACACCTTCAAAATAGAGCTTGTTCATCATAAAAAGTGCCAGTGGAGGATCCCCTGCACCCCTGACAGACGTCCTAACTAAGCCCCTAATGTCCCAAAATCCTATAAATTTCCTAAAATCCTATAAATTTCTCAGAATTCTAGAAACGTCCTGAAATCATAGAAATGACCTAAAATCCTAGAAATGTAGTAAAACCTGAGAAACATCCTAAGATCTTAGAAATGTCTTGAAATCCTAAAACCATGAAAAATCAGAGAAATGTCTTTAAATCCTGTAAATATCCTAAATTCCGAGAAATGTCCCAAAACTCTAGAAACATGTATCGGGCTGGTGTGACTGGCCCCTGGGCTCCTGTCATTTTTGCAAAAGTGGCCCCGAAGCAAAGCAAGCTGAGCATCCCTGCTCTTGGATACTGTAATCACCACTAACTGCCTCTGTCTCTGCTTGTCTCCTACCAGAACAGTACCAGCTGAATAACTCAGCGTACGGGCCATTTGGACAAGGGCTTCCACACCCGCACAGCAACCACAGCACAGTGGGACTCAACAAATATACCTCCCTCAAAGCTGTGGGTAAGTCAGACACATAAACACACACACAATCTGATGCTGACTCCAGCTGACACAGTAACCTTTAGAGTACAGTAGGCTGGCAGTACAGGAGCTGTCAACTGACAAGGGTCTCTGTGCCTCTTGGCAAACTGTGAGCTGATCTTAAAGAGGAGCCCACGCTGTTCCTGTCTGCCACTGTGCTATTAGATAATGGAATCGTCTCTAAATGTGACTGAGTGATTGATTGATTACAGTAGACTTACTCCGCTGTTCTTCATGGCCTACGGATAAGCATAGCACTGAAACCTTTGATTGAACGCTGTGATCTTATTAAGGCTAGGATCGCTGTGCAGATTCTAACGAGGCAGCGCAGATCACTGCAAAGGACAGAGCTTTATAATATATATATATATGGAAGCAGCACTGGAGCTCTACGGGGGAAAAACCTTATGTAAACTATGTGACTGGTGATTTGGTTCCAACTACAGCAAAACAAAACTTTAAATTAAAGGTATTCTTCGCTGATTTCCAACTAGCTTTGTGTAATAACAATGTGGGTAGCATGTGTAACTGAACAGTGGCTCTGGCGACCCCTGACTAATAGATATATTTTATGGATATGTCATTTTTATATCGCATGCATCGCAACAACAGGACAGAAATACTGATAAACTGTACAGTTAAGCAAAACAGTTCATGAAACAACTGCAGGGAATTCTTGTAAAATGAGTGATTAGGTTGAATTGTGAGAGGATTATTTCCTGTAAATACTGCATCAAAGATGAGCTTTCCTGATATTTGTAGGAAAGCTCATCTTTGCTGCAGTATTTACAGGAAATAATCCTCTCACAATAAAATAAAATAAAATAAAATAAAATAAAATAGATGAATGAAATTCTGAGAAATAGGCCTACTGTGCATATTAAAAAAGGTTTTCTTACAACCCTTTAAATCAAGAAGGCCTTGCAGCCTCTAGTTGTTAACAATATTTACTCTCTTTTAGTTCATGTACTTTCAACCACTTCATTTAGTGTCCAAATTTTAAGTGTAATTCCCTCAAGAATGCCCACAAAAGAATGAAAATTGAAGTGTCCGTTGCATTTTTATTACTTTTTTTCATTATAATAAACACTTTACAATTAGGGTACAGTAAGTCATAAGCAATGCCTAACAAAGGAATGACTCATGATGATATAATGCATAAATTACTACAGGACGTATTATACATTTAGGCCGATGCAGAACAGTACATATTCTCATGGAAATGTGAAGGGTTTTTTTAACCAACTTGTCATCAGATGCAAATATTTACAAGCTGCTGCATGGTCTGGTGGTATTTATGCCACATTTACAACCTCGGGGGAGAAACATGAGTTGTTGTTGTTGTTGTTCTTGTTGTTCTTGTTCTTGTTGCTTTTTCTATGAGAGTAGGTACAGCTGTGTGTTCAGAGAGGCTGAGTATATGCATGATTCTGAAATGAATGTTTTATGTTACTGAGATCTTTTCTTACATATCAGTTAATGTATGGAATAAATGTGAATTAACAATCCTGAATTGGGATGGGAGGCCATGAGTATCCTTAAAAGCCATCTGGTTCTTAAAATCTATTCTAAAACATACCGGGAGCAAGTGTAAAGAGGCTGAAACTGGAATAATATGACCTGGTCATATACATATACATATAACAGGGTTCTGGTTAAAAGCCTGACACGATCAGTGTTTAGATTGATTTTCTATCAGTCTGACTTTCGATATGCAATTCTGTTCACCACCGGATACAATCTTCTGGGAAAATGAAGGTTTGCTTTACAGCTCAAAGGAAGAGGGTATAGAAGAGGATATAGTTTTTGTGAAAGTGGTAGTTGAAGAGTTGTCTGCTTGCACATTAAATATATGATCTTTAAACTTAAATAAGTTACGATGCGATATACTTCATTGTCCCTGTAGGGAAATTTGTCTTGAACCCAGATGCTGCGCCCATGAATGCCTCCACCGCAATTAAACCAATATATATATTGACAAAACAGCACTAGTTGTACCAAACCACACCAATACATTGCAGATATTCCAAAATGCACATACAAAACATTGCAAATACTTTGCACACAACACATATTGCACAATCCCTGCAGCCTTACCCTTTTAGCTAGAAATTTGTCAATGGTAAGCCTCACATTTATTTAATGTGTCAAATATGTTATGCACTACCACACCAGTCATGGTCACACTGTAATGATGCTTCGTGACTGTCTGAAAACCTAATTTACTCACTATTGAGTAAACTATTGAGTGTGAACAGGGACACAATGTGAAGCAAAAATGCCCACGGATGAGGCTTTGTAAGAGATCTGTGATGTAACTACAAAGCTACTACAGCCTTTAGGGGAAGCTGTAGGGTTTTTATCAGGTGGTTGTACAGAACGTTTCATGTCGGGAAAGGTCACACACACACACACACACACACACACACGTTATTGTCCTTGAATTCTACATCAAACCACAGGTAACGCATGAAAACAAAACAATCCTCTACAACTAAGCCCAAGGCAAATCACTGCTTGTCAAGGTCAATTTGAACCTTTATTATCCATAGAAGGTTGAATGAACAACAATCCTCTTTACACGCTGCATACATTTACTTTCCCCAGGAACAGCTACAGCTTCTCATCTGCAGACTTTTGACTTGCTGGCTAATTTATGTCAGCTTCATGAATTGTAAACGCTGTCTCCAGATGGCTTTTTATTGTTTTCATTTAGCTCATTATAAAAAAGTAACCAGTTAAAGGGTCCTGAATATGCACTAAATGGCTTCATACATGCTTAAAATGAGAATGCTTGAATTTTGACCTGCGACCACCAAAATATAATCAGTTTATTGTTGAGTCCAAGTGGATATTTGTGCCAAATCTGAAGAAACTCCCTGGAGGCCTTCTTGAGATACTGCATTCTCAAAAATGAGACAGACCAGGTCACAGTGACTTAGACCAGGTGTTCTTGACACACATTCACAAGAATGAGACGGAAAAGGTCACAGTGCCCTTGACCTATGACCACCAAATTCCAATAAGTCCATCACTGAGTCCAAGTGGACGTGTGTGCCAAATTCGACAAAATTCCCTGAAAGCATTCTTGAGATAGGTTTACAAGAATGACACAGAACATGTCACAGTGAACTTGACCTATGAACACCCAAAGAAAAATTAAGTTCATTGTAGATTCCAAGTTGAATTGATCATGATTGACTGTGCCAAATTTAAAAAAAAAAAAAACAAAAAACCTCAAGGCATTTTTGAGATATTGCATTCTCATGAACGGGACAGGCAACCCAAAAACAGAATGTCAGCACAGAGGCATGACAACCACTATTTCCACTTTGAGTTATACTTAACTAATGCACGTCTCATGATAATTAAATGCATGATTTATTACAGAATGTAATATGAGTTCAAGTGAATGGATGGACAAGTCTTGGATTAAATATCAGCATCATCACAACATTATGTTACATATAACACACGGAAAACATAGTTATAAAAGATATGACCCTCCAAACTTTCAGATACTGTTGGAAGAATACTTACTTCATAGACAGCTTCACCTAAAAACAAGACATTCAAATATTTTACAACTTTATATGAATGTTTATTTTTGAAGTTCATTTGTTTGTTTTTATAATTTATGCTCTTTTTTTAGCATTTATATATAATAGATATTTCTTTTGCAAATGAATTCAACTGCTAACAAACAGCTGCTACTGGACTCTGACTTTTGGACAAAAATGATGAAAACACACATAGAGACAAGGTTACTGTTTGTGTAGTTGGGAAGCTGGCGGCGATGACCTCAGTTTTTAGTTTATTTAAATAATTCTCTGTGACATTCATGCTAGCCTGTGACACACACGCATAGCTGCCGCGCACGCTCCGGACTTAGGGCGAGGGTATTTATAAACCTTCACTGCTACATCCACACATCCTAACACACACATATACCTTTACCTACGTCATCTCTGTTTCATTCCTCGGTTCCTCCCTCCTCATCGCTCCCCCTGCCTTCAGCCCTCTCCAGCTCAGCAACAGAGAAATACCGCTATACTATTCATCCTGAGGGCATACACCAATTGGAAATACTTAAATCACCAGCTTTCCCCTTTGATCTTCTTCAAACCGTTCCCTTCATCCTGACTGTCCTTTCCCTTCCTCTGATTCTCTATATGTTATCTTTCCACTCATTTAACATTTCACATTTTGTGGACAACAAGTCCACAAGTCCAATTTATGTTTTGTGCTTGTAAAGGCTCACATTGACCCTTCCCATGAAACACTGCTGTTATACTTCTTTATTATGTTGTTGCATAAGTTGTTTTCTGTATTATCAAAGCATTTCACCGTTTCGTTTTAGGTATCTTCTGTCAAATTCTCCCCTCCTTCTATTCAACCTTCACTTACTGTTTTCCGTCTCTGTAGTTTTTTATGCCTCTGTTCCAGCAGTACTCGTTGCCAGAGGCAATCTGTTTTCAGGTTTTCTGTGTCCATACGTCTTTCCATACGTCCCATTCTTGTAAATGCAATGTCATAAGAACACCTGTCCTTCAAATTTGGCGCAAATGTCCACTTACACACACCAATAAACTGATTTGATTTTGGTGGTCAGAGGTTTTAGGTCAAGGTAAGCTTGACCTTGCATCTGTCTCATTCTTACGACCGCAATATCTCAAGGGCAACCATCAAGGAATTTCTTCAAGTTTGGCATAAACATCCATTTCGAGTCAAGGATGAATTGCTTAGAATTTGGTGGCCAAAGGTCAAAGGTCAAGGTCATTCAGGCCTTGCCCATCACTTTCTCATGAACGTAATATCTCAAAAACACCTGAAAGGGATGACTTCAAATTTGGCACAAACATTTACTTGGACTCGAGGATGAACTGATCAGAATTTGGTGTTCAAAGGTCAAAGGCTACTGTGACCTTGCATCTGTCTCATTTTGTTAATCTCCAGAAAGTCTTGAGGGAATTTCAAATTTCAAATTTGGCACAAACCACCATACTTGAGTCCACTTGGACGCAAGAGTTTACTGGTTACAATTTGGTGGTTAAAGGTCAAGGTCACTGTGACTCAAACATGTTTTCAGCCATTACTCAGGAATTCATGGGATAATTATGAAGACAATTTACACACATGTCTAATAGGATAAAATGATATGTAGTGACATTTTGTAGTATGCATATACTTTTAAATTAACTGGTCTCTCTTTTCACTTTTTATCATATGGTGAACTGTTTTGGTGTTGTTGTTTTAGTGTTGCTTTCCTCCTCCAACAAATGAAACTACACAGAATCGTGTAAAAAACAAGAACAATGTGTATGAAAATTATTGAAATGCTTCACTGTACCAAAGGCAATGTAAAGCAGAAGAGCAACCTTGGTGTGTTTTTACACATTAGAATAATTTTGCATGAAAATAAATTAATCAGATCAATGCACCTTGTACTTAAAGCAATCCAGTTAATGAATTCAGTACCAGCTAATACAACCTACTATTTCAAACCCTGCAGAACTAACTTCATTATCATTTGGCAAACTCAATATGCCCACAGTGAAGCTTGCAGCAACCACACGCTAGAGAGACAGAGTACGTCGTCCGCCCTGGCTACATGACCCATCACATCCGTGCCACGTCTTTCAGCCGTTAGTGTATTTAACTGAGCAGGAGTTGATTTTTCTGAATATGACTTCAAGTTTTTAGTTGTAAGAAGGAAGAACGTGTAATTTCTTTTTTCCAAAGTTGCATGTTTCCCCTGAAAAGTTTCTAAATACTTTGAGGAGCAAACGAAGATGACACTGGTGACAGGTCAGAGCCGGGAGGTCCTAACATAAATGCATCATGGATTAAGTGTGATTCAGTCGTCAGTGCTCCTACTATGACAGACTCTGTGTTTGCACATTGACAGTTCGTTTTAGGCTACTTCTGCATGTGACTCACAACTGCATCAGACTGTGACAAATTGAAAATGACTCTAAAGTATAAACAAGTTTAAGTAGGCCAAATATAGCATGTGGATGCTTTACTGGCCTAATTGTTTAAGGTTAGAAACAGAGCCTGCTACATTACATTAAAGGGTTATTCCCCTTAATTACAACTTTTTTATTTTTGGATCTTTGTAATCAATAAAGGAGATCTGGTAACATTACTGTAATGTACTACAACGGGGCAAGAAATGAGAAATCTGATGTTCAAACAGGTTGAAAATAAACAAAGCGATTTTGCCAAGTCACATCAATTTTTCAATTTTGGCACAAATATTCACTTGGACTGAAGCATAGACTGATTTTGGTGGACAAAGGCTGAAGGTTAAGGTTACTGTTACCTCACGCCTATCATATTCTCGTGAATGTTATATCTCAAGAATAACTTGAAGGAATTTTTTCAAGTTTGACACAAACATCCACTTCGAGTCAGTGATGGACTGATTAGAATTTGTTGAAGGCCAAAGTTCAAGATCACTGTGACCTAACAAAACATGATTTTCACCATAATTGAGCATTCATTCACTAATTATGACAAAATTTCACACAAATGTCAAACAGGATAAAATGATGAAGTGACGACATTTTATATCCAAAAGGTCAAGGGTCAACTTCATGGTGACATTGTAATATTTTGCAAATATTTTTTTCCTGAAATTACTCAATTTCATTTCTCAGGGAGAGAAGAGGAGCCATTCGATCACTCATACTGAATTTGTGGCTCTAATCTTTAAACTTTGCTAACTGTATAAATCTTCCCTGCTGCTGGAGGAAAGATGTGTGTGCAGCATCTATGTTTTAACAGATATAAATGTAAACTGTAACTTGCTTGTGGAGGAATTTTACTGAAATAGAAATTATCCAAAACAAAAAGAACAAAAGTTGTAGGAAACAAACGATTCTGTAACTCACTGATGAATTCTTTGTATGGATGTTACTTTTCTCACCCACTCTTTCATTCGTTACAGCTCACAGTGCATCTCGTGGCTACTACAAGAGCTTCCCACTCATGGACTTCTCCCAGTACCAGCCTGTGGCACCTCCTGCCTTCCAGCCCGTGCCTCCACAGCCCAAAGAGAAGTCGTACATCCACCAGTCCGTGACGGCGCACCACGACCTCCACGCCCCCCTCTCCATCTCCATCCCCTCCAGCCACCTAGAGCACTCGCGCCTACCCAAGACCACCACGCACCCGCTGCTCTCCAGCTCAGCCTTCAAAGCCTGGGAGCCAACTGGCCGCCATGTCCACAGGCAGGCCTCTGCCCCCGGCCACACCCACTCCTCCATGCACAGCTCCACCCGGAGACATGGCTACTCCATCAGGAGGCCGCAGAGCATAGAGAACATGCCGGATCTCTTTAGCCAGCCGTATGGAGGGATATATGGAGGAGCTGGAGGGGGACAAGGACAGGGGCAACACCCATCTCAGCCCTCCTACTACCACCACAACAGGCATAAGAGCTATTCCACCCACAGTACGACTGAGGTGACCGTCTGAGCGCCACGGCCTCAGAGAGCTGTAATGTTAATCAGACAGCTTTGGTGTTAGCTAAATGCCAGTTTGGGACATTCGCCCCAACATGTGAGGGATATAAAACGTGGAGACACATTCAGATTAACAAGATGAAAAGGGGTGATTTGATAGGTTGAAATTCAGGAGCAAAAGAGCTAAGCAGAACAATCACCCCAATTTAGAGATAGGTAAAGGTTTTAACGCCAGCAATGGTCTTTGATTATATATAGACTGAGAGGAAATCTACCAGTCTCAGGCTCCTATAGGTCACACAGCTGTTACAGATCCTCAGCTTTTGTGGTTTCATTGTGGTTGTATGAGCCTGATAGGAATAGAGCAGAACAACACAGATTTTAGAAGCTCTTAGAGTACGGGGCAAGCTTCATTTTGTCTGTAAAAAGGTTTTAAATGTTGGCTTCCTGTCAGATTTAGCAGGGAGGATCAGTGAGTTTGTGTTCGCCAAGTAACTTTGGTTAAGTTTAGGTACAGTAGGTCATCAGTACGTGTGACTCATGGTCAAGTTTGCTTTCCAGCCAGAGGCCATACTTCCTAATGTTGTCAACAATTATCTTTAATTTAAATGTGTTTGTAACCTTTGAGATCCATGTCTGTGGTTCACCTCACCTCAGGAACCATTCACTTGAATTTGAAGAAACACTGAAAATATTCTACCTTTACTGGCAGGCTATAGGATATGTCCACGTCAAAAAAGAATAGTTCAATGATTTGAGAAATAACCGTCAAGGCTTTTTTGCCTAAAGTTAAATGAAGAAGTCAATTCCACACAAATATCTGTACACTAAAGCTCCCATCAACTTCCAGTTAGTTTAGCCTTAAAATGCTTAGAAAATACTGTAACTATTGCAATAACTTCCCAGAGTTTTGCCATAATTAAACTTTGATTTTGTACAAAGTCAACAAACAAGATATAATGTGTAAAAGGGAAATTTGTTCAACGTGGACTCCATTTTTTTTTAGATTACAATACTTTCATTGAAACAGTTGTGGTTGATAGTTTTTTTTAAAAACTGTCAAATGCATGTGGTATGGGGAAGTAAAAATCCAACTTATTTTAAGAATGAACGGAGCATAAGGGTTTTAAGTTATACCCCAGTCACACTGTAAAATCGGACAAGTGAATTTTACTAAAAACATTTATGGAACTCATTGCCTTGAAAAATGTAAATAAATATAACTTCATCTGAATTTATGTTTACATTTTTGTTAAATTTACTTAAAATGTTGTTATTTTTACTTAATTTTGTGAGGTTGTTCATAAAAATGAAAATTTAATTAAATCATTCTTTCTAAGTTTTAACAACTTCAGTAAACCAGTATTCTTCTGATGGCATACTAGTTAATCACACTTGTATATTCTTAAAAGTGTTAACAGAACAGATTTCCTCTTTGTTATGATCAAGTTAAGTCATTTACTAACACTTAGAAAGAACATGGTAATTTCACTTGTCATCTTTAAGTTGCGACAGCTTCACAAATATAAGTAAATACATCTAAATTCCAAGTAAATATAACACTTAGATAAAAAGTAAACATAATACAAGATTTATAGTTATATTTACTTTCCTTTTTCAAAGCAATCTGTTTTTGAGAATATTTTGAGTAAAATCTACTTTTCAGATTACAGCGTAGAGCAAACATTTGGGTGATTTTACATTTCACTAATATCTGAAGTTAAGACTTTTTGGGGTTTTTTTTAGATATGCTGGACATTTTGTAATCTATACATCACATACCATTTACTTCCGCTGTCATGACAAATCTTTTTAAGGTAATATAGTTCAGGTCATTTCACAGCCCTGTGGAGCCTTTCTTTGCAGGTCTTTGTCCCTCCTGTTCTTGTTAAAACACCTCGACTATTTTGCATCTCTCGGTCTACCTCCGCGCAGAGCAGTTTTCTCCTCTCGGCTTCTCCCACCCTCTCTCCACAATGAAGCGCTTTGCATTCTGTACCATCAGGCCCAGCACACAGGCACAGCATCCCCGGGGTCACATTAACTCGACGGTGAGGACAATGCCACCATCATGTCAGCTTCCATCAGCCTCCATCCCGTCCAGCGAGAGGGAGAGGAGGGAAGAGAGGGACAGTGAAATAGCCAGAGGCTGGGACTCTTTAGAAAAGAAAAGAAAGGGAGGAAATAGAAGAGAAAAATAGAAAAACAAATGTACATGGTGCTTTCTTTCCTCGGGGGATAGAAAGGGAAGGAGTCACTGTGGATCTGGGTCTCTCACTACTAAGCTGTCTGGGTCATAACTCAGAGTGTGTGAACGTGTGTGGATGCCTGTGTGCGATTTCCAACCCCCGAGCACCATTGCAGGGGGATTCGCTGAGGCACCTCCAGGCCCGCAGCGTTAGACATTCCTCATCTTGTCTCCAAAGCCTGTACAGCAATGGACAGTGTGCAGAGCTGCTGCTATGAACATGCAACAGTTAATGCATCCACTGGACTTGTTGGTGAAAGTGTGGGGCTGCAACACCCTCAGGAACTGCACAACAAAGTGAGCTGTTAATGATGATTGCACATGTCACCAGAAATACTTCCATTAGGTTCTGTAATAATATTTGTGCTTAAGGAGAACATTTTCTCTGGTTAAAGTGTAAAGTGCTTTTGTAGCAGCTGAATTAAGAGCAAAAAAAGAAAGCACAGGTAAAGAGAGAGAGATAAATCACACAATTTAACACAACACTACTCGAACGCAGCTTTGCCGCTAAATTACAATCACAAATTACAAGCACTGACATCATATAAGCCTTTTTTACACAGAGATGCTGCTATAGAGCTGCTACAAAGTCCCTTCTTTACGTCTCCTTTGCATTTTTTCACACAGACAAACAACGATGGCATCATGCTGCTCCAGCGTGTGATTTCAGACAGAATGCCGGCATAGCCGAAGCATAAAAGACATGATGGGCGTGTCTAGTGTGAAATAAAAAATACACCTCAGCAGTGCTTTCTAAACAATAGCTATGCCATAACATGTCAATATCAATCATTTAGCGTCCCTGTTATGATCTCGTCCTCTGCTCAAAGGGTAAGGTTCACAATTTGTGGACATTTACAGCCGCTGTTCTTTGTCTTTGAGTTAGCCGCTAACCGCTATCAGCTGGTTTTTAAATCTACGGCGGTGGGTTGTGAGCAAAACACATCATCAAAACTTCAGGCACATCCTGCCAGCTGTCCCCTTTACATAGACACCATTTCAGCACTGTTACAACCTCCATTGCTGGCTTAAAGGGATAGCCTACTTCCATTTTTTGAAGCGGGATTGTACGGGGTGCTTATCCATAAACAGTATAATACCTACAGTAGATGTCAGTCTCTAGATGTCGCTCTTAGTTTGAAGAAAGAGCTGGAGTTTGACATGGAAGCTAAGCAATATACTGCTGTGGAGGGGTCAATAACAAAACATATTTTAACCACCTAAAAAAGCCCCACCTCAAAAAAACAATATTAGTTTAAATGTGTGCTATAGTAGAGTATTCTCATTACACGGCTCCTTTAACTTCTTTTATACAGTCTACAGCGATAATTTCCTGTAGGGTTCCTCACTTCAAATGACCCTTTTACATTAATAATTTCATCCATTGTTAGAAAATTATTGCTTACAGCCAGTTTGAAAAATGTACATGTGCCCTTTATATGAAAAATTAAAAGAATTCAATCAGATTAGAATAGATACCTAAGTAGAACTATATTTATATAAGAAATATAGATTCTTCTCATGACTCTGGTTATAACACGTCGACATGCAACAAATCTTAACCCCACACCAGCTAAACCTCTGCTGCAGTTTGCCTCCTATGGATAAATCCCATTTTTTTTCCACACAGGAGGATTGGACCCCCACCTTCACTTCCTGTAGTTCCATGATTAAAGCAGGGTATTAACACAGTCAGCTGTATAAGGATTCAATAACCAGGGATAAACTGTGCAGGCAAAAGCATCTATACAGTGTGTCCTTTTGGGATAAGTCATAGAGTATTTGTCTATTTGAACAATGACATTGGATCGCACCAGATAACATGTCGACGTCTAAGAATATAGGTTTCGACAATGGAATAAGATCCGTTTTCCGTCCTGCTGCCAGAATCTGCCTCTATGCAACAAAGAGCACTCCATATTTGCCCTCATGACCCCACGTCCACACACGGAGCACCACAGTGTCTCATCAAAGACCAATCTCGACAGGTGATGTTTTCATCTCAGTGCAGGCTGAGCCCTTTTATATTCAAAAACAAACATACTGTCATTTTTTCCCAGATTTTACAGAGATAGTTTTGGCTTTTGAAAGTGTGGCTGCATTTCAGAGCTCATTATATGTATTAACATAGTATGTATTATATTGTTTCCCACAGAATTAAAATCTGTTTGTGATCATAGGGGTTCGGGTGGGAGGAGGTCAGCAACTGCTGATCACTGACAATCAGCTTTTGCCGTTCCAAAGCAGTGCAGAAAAAAAATCTCCACGAGCTACTCCATCTGCCCAACACAAGCTAACACAATAGCAGTGGCGAACATAAGACACAGAGCTGTTAAACAGTCCCAACAATCTCACACCGACAGCGAAACAGCTCGACTGTCATTAAACCTGTTGATAAACGATAAACCAGCAGCTCCTGTGTTCGGCGAGCTAAAATGACTGTTTCTCAATGAAATTTTGTGGCGCTGATGAGAGCATAGATGCATTGTAACACACTGCCATAAAAATATGGCAAAATTCTTAAAGTAATGTACAGTTTTTTTAAATACAGCGATACACTGAAAATCTTAAAGCTGTTTTGGAGCCAACGTTACACTGTTAACCTCACAATCTACGTTTATTATGCCGTAATTTTAGGGAAAGGTTGTTACAGTGAAATTGCTGTAAAAAAAAAAAAAGTTCTTCAAATTCTAACAGTACGGTTCAGCTTTTTCCAAAATACAGTAAAACACTGTAAATCTTGACGCTTTTTGGAGCCAATTTAACACTGTAAACCCACAGACTGTCTCACTCCACTGCAGAATACTGTAATACATTCAATAAACTGTTGAAATAATTTACGGTATAGTGACACTGTAAAATAACAGTAGGATGCTGGCAAGTACAGCTGCCAGTAGTTAACCATAACATTACAGGAAAAACTGCATGGAACTAAAGTCGTTAATGGCTTAATGGCTGTTGGAAGGGGCTGTCTGATATTAAGGTAAAGCAGTGAAAATACTCACAATATAGCCAACACTTAAACTGATAGAATTTTTTTAGATGGGACTTTGTTTAGGTGGCTAAGATAAATGTTGTCGCCCTTATCCACGACAGTACATAGATTTGCTTCCATTTTGAAATCCAGCCTGCTTCCTCAGATGTGCCAATTGTCATCTACTGTTTGTATTAGACTATCCTTGTGTTAAAATTACATTAGGTGCACTGTGATTGACGTTTTGGTCAAAAATCAAACACATCTATTCCACTGAACACATGATTTTACACAAAAGTAATTTTCATGATCCTGAGCAGGAATCGTTTCCTCCCGATGCTCGATGTTGTGTGTTAAAAATGTTGAGAGGTTTCGAGACACAAAATCTGTTTTTCTGAGCAATAGAATTTTGCCATGAACGAGTGCTTCCGATGTTTTTCTTGGTATGCATTTTCCTCACTTAAAACAACACTAGCCCTCTGTTCTTTTCATCTATTTATGATCAGTGTTTCGCATCTTGTGTACATTATGTTTTTTTTCTGAACACAGTAATTTTTTAAGTTTTATGTAGTGAGAACCACATTGGGAAAATGCTCTGCTTTATTTATAAATATTGTGTAAATATGGAATTTCCTATCTGTTTTATTTGAATAAGGGCTGTAAGTCATTTTGAGTATTTATTATTGTTGCTGTCAGGTTTCAGAGATTATTTCATGTTGATGATTTTAGTAACATGAAGCATAGAGAGGTCGACGTTAGCTGTGAGTTGTGCGTTTTTCTACTGTGCAATAGAGGAGGATAAAGTAAGCCTGCTGTGCTGTATGTTACATTATTGCAGCAGGTTTTTACATTAAACACATTGACACACATTAACTGTAGTGTAGGACAAAGAGACTATAAAGCAGACAGGCTGTCCAAAGCATTGATACTTTCTACTGTGCGATTACACAATACTGACTGAGATGTGAGACGCTGTGCAAAAACAAGCGTTGGAGAGGAGGAGGATACGTTTGATTTGTAGGGAGCATGCGGTTTAAAACTGGTTTGTACATGCAGAGATGATATTCAATGCTGTGAACGGATGATGGGTTGTGCAATATGAAACTGTGTTTTTGCAAGTAGAAGAAGGGAATTCATCCCACCTTGGCACAATGAATTTTTGAGGGACTTTTTTGCAGTTTGTTGTCTTGGATTCTGTTTAACAAAAGAGTATATGAGAGAACAGAGCTATGAGAAATGTATAAATACAAACAGCCAAGTAAATCCAAAGTGTATTGGTGTGATATAGCAAAAATATGTATATACTGTACGTACCTGTACTTCTTACTACAGCAAAACAGATTATTTATACCCAACATGTTCTAGAAATGTTCTTTGCAGAGGATTGTTTAGTAACTGATGCCACTTTTGAAGATATGAAAATATTAAAGATTGTAAAATCAATATGAAGCTTTTGGTTTGAATTGTGGAATTGCATTGCATTAAGGAAATGCCAGACTTTTCTTCTTTTTTTTTTTTTGGAGCAAAAACATCCCACTACGTAGCAGGTACATTACAGGGTAACTTCAGTGTTTTTCAACCTGGACCATATTTTCTGACCTTTGTGTCTACACTATTCAGAAAAAAAATGACTGTTTGACTTCGACCAATCTCTGGTCTGGACCCTTAAGAGGGGTAGAAATAAATGTATTCATCATCAAACACACTTCATTCAAGGGCAACAAAAACGAAGTAAAACTCACAAAAAACATCTTGGTTTGTCGCCACTGTTACAACAATCACCAACTCTGACTGGTTGAAATAAATCCTTACTTCAGCCAGTTAGATGTGAAAATATGCTGGCTCTATACAGGCTTTTTCTGGGCTGTTTCTAGTTACACAAAAGGGATTTTACCCTTAAACAAAAAGGTTTGTCTCCGTAGGAAACCTTTCCATAATGTTGTTCGATACTTAGTATCACAATCTGAGCCTGTCAAGTGAAAAAAACAAACACTTTTTGTGGGCATAAATTAACAACACACAAATACCCCAAGTGGTTTCATTGCAGCCAGTTTTATTACTGCCGGCTGAAGCACTTTCACTCAATACTGGACCAGTCTCAGAAACTGTTGTTCCAATTAGTCACTTTAATGGCTCAGTTAATTCTCATCCCATAGGATAAACACAACTCCCTGCAGCCAAAATGACAGCTTAACAGGACTCAGTAGCTCTTTAGGTCAAGTTACTAGCAAAACATCATAATTAGTCAATATGGGTTTATGAGCCAATTCGAGATCACATTTACCAACTCTCTGGTAATAGTAAATCATGTTATCAAACACAAGATTGAGAGCACAGACACTATTTTACTGCCAGCCACAGTTAGTTACATTACATTTGCAGAATTTTCCCAGATGGGATTTGAAGTAGCAACAATAAGAAACATGTCCCAGTAACCACCAGTTCACCCGTCAATTCTACAAATGTAAACACATTAAAGATTTATGTTTCGCCTTCATGTATCGTAGTAGCTGCCACCGCTGCAGTAAGCCTGTGATGCCCCCCTATGGCTGATCTGGATACTACACATGAACCCAAAGCATTTGGGTGTCCAGAGATTTTTTGTGCAATTAATATACTAATATTCTTTAATATTAATATTCTTTATCTGTCTATTAATAGACAGATTACTCCTGCTCCCATTTTACAAAAACTCAAAAACACAGAATATAAAACACTGATGCACTCCTTTGCATACTATTAAAATACGAGAACGGAGGTAAGTCATCTTTCAGATTAAAAATTTTAATAAAAACCTCATCAACAGTATGATTTATGAGAATTATAAGTTACTTTAGAGGCCTTATACATGGATATAAAATTAAATGTAATATTATATTATATATTAAATATAACAACCTGCAGGCATCCCTTAACCCTTTGATACCTGAGCAAATTGGCTTGATTTCTTTCAAAAACACGGCAAGAGGGCGACAAGCAACTTAACAAGTAAAGGCCTAAAAAATGAACAAGAATTTTTTTTTAAGTCAAAAGAACATTACCAAAAAATTAAAGCTAAAAAAAAAAAAAATGACTTTAAGAAATTAAATTTCTTTATGTAAAATAATTGTAAATGCATTATTAAGATAATGATAAATTTAGTTTTCTAGACATTTTTTCCCATTTCTTGATATCTTATAATGCCTCCAACTTTTCAGATCATTTCCCTGTCATCTATTACCTTTTTTTTGTAATTTGTATGACATTTCTGGCAAAGTTGCAAAATATGATTCTTCCAAGTTTTTGAAAAAAAATAAATAAATCCAACCAATAAAGTCAGGTGTCAAGAGTTAAAATGCTTGTGAAAGGTGTCTGAATGCACCAGAAAACTGATGATCCAGGTATTAAAGGGTTAAGCATGATCAAGGACATCTAAACACAGGAATATCCAGGTATATACAGTAGGTAGGTAGTTAAATCAGATCTTCAGCACTGGTTAATGTTACATTTTCAAACTGTAATTGGTCATCATTAGTTGTTATTTTAGCATGCTGGTGATTTACCTCATAAATAAAAGCATGCTTTAAAAAAATAAAAAGCGTCATCTCCATATTGTTGATTCTGGACCTGTATCAGATCAAAACCAAATTTTGTGGTATCAACAAAGGAAGGTTTATTATTTTAACAAGAGTTTGGGACATGGCCAGCCATGTTTGTGGCACCCAAACTGGGTATGGGTATTTGCAACCTGAGCACATTGGCTTGATTTATTTCAAAAACACGGGAAGAAGGCAATGAGCAACAAAACATGAAACGAGAGAAAAACTAGCGGGTAATTAGTAAAAAAAAATACAAGAACAAAAGCAAAAAAAAAATTTGAAAAAAAAGAAAGTATGTGGGGAAAAAAGTGCTTTGATTTTTCAATAATTCTGTGACATAATATTAAGTATGTAATTGTAATCATTAAAATATAGTTTTTCCCTAGCTTTTGTCTTTTTTCCCTAGCTATGTCCATTGGGGTTTTTTTTTTTAAATAATTTTCTACGTCACTCATTTTTTGCAATTTGTGTAACATTTCTCACCAAGTTGTTCACTGCATATTCCGCCATGTTTATGACAGAAATTGAACCAGTGTGCTCAGGGTTCAATACTTGTGAAAGGCGTCTGAAAGTAGCACAAGAACAGTGATGTCAGTCTAGGTTTAAAGACTTAACGGGTTAGAAATTGAAACGTTAGTTTTCAACATATGTGCTACATATGAAACGTAAAAATGTAACGTCTGTGGTTTTCAGACATTTATTCTATTAATTGGGTTGGTTAAATAATACTAATAAATATACTTAAAATGAAAATAATTCCAAAGAAACTATCCTGAAATTAATGAATGAAATTACAATAAAGACACTATTGGCATCAACATTTGTTTGTCTTCAAGGAGGGATCAATTGCTGTGCAGTAATACAGGTGAGTGGCTGTTTGCATGTAACACCTGCTGTACAGATAGTTAATAATAATAATAATAATAATAATAATAATAATAATTCACTATGCCTGCCTTGTAAATACACTTCATAAACTTCTATATTCAATGCAGCCAGGCACAATTGCTGAACATGTAACATTCGGTATCTATGTATAAACTGAAGAGTTTTGGCATGTAAAGAAACATTAAAGATATACAAGTGATTTGGTCCTGTATTGCAAAAAAAACAAAATCCTTTGCTCTGTGGTCATTAGCTGCTCCTGAATGAGGCCAAGAGCTCACAAACTTATGACAACAAATTAGATTTGGTCAACTGGATATTCTGCAGCCCTGAATACAAAGACAAGCCAGCAGGGCTGTTTAAACTTGCTCTGACTCTTGCTATGCTCTTGTAGTGCAGTCCTGACACATTAATGACCACAGGGAGAAAACAGAAAATTATACGTTAAAAGAGGAACGTACAAGAGAACGGTTATGTGTATTCTGATACTGAAGTGACACATTTTGAGGATCGTGTTGCTTTGGAGACAGTATGAGCCATTAAAAGGGACAGTTCACTACAAAATCAAAAATGCATTATTTTTCTCCTCTTGCCTGTAGGTATATTTATTAATACAACTAAATGACACTTGGCTTGTGGTGCTAACAGCGCCCCAAAAAAAAAAAACATCTGAAAACCATATAGTCTGCCATACAGTTCCATTATAATGAAGAGAAGACGGACATCTCTACAGCAGATATCTCCAACACTTTACAACTCACGCCAAAACAGTCTAGATAGATAAACAGCACTACGAGTAAGAAGGGAAATATGTATTTTTGATTCTGTGGTGAACTGTCCCTTTAACACCCATTAAAATACAGAAAGAAGCATAACTTTGCCATAACATATATTATATTGTGTTAAACTGTAATGAAAAGCATCCCTGATGAGGAAGAGAGGCGGCTAGGAAGCTAAAATGCGCACTGTAAACAAAAATGTATGATGTGTGATTGACCACAGGTAGAGGAAGTGATGACGGGGAAAAACATGGCACCTTCGAGAGGCATTAATCTGAACTCTCTCAGCTAATATGGTGACAAAGAAGGGTGACAGGCACGTCCATCGCTTGACAAGAGCATGATGAGGCAACGGTGTGATAAAAAGTCAGGCTTTGCTGGTATAGTGCTGGTAAGGTAATACATCAAGTTCTGTTAACTTTTTAAGGAAGCTAAAAATGACTGTTATTGTCATATTTGACAAATTTTTTTTTCACAAGTCAATGACTTGTAACACACATCATAACAGACAATCATATCTTGTGCCATAACAAAAGCACCTTAGGATGAGGATGTATATTTAAAAAGCTTTTTAAAGAGCACCTGTGCAGGTCATTAAAATTCAAAAATAACAATCAAAAGTACAGTTATGGAGCATATATAGTGATTTGGTTAAGCCAGGTGAAGTAATCTCACTTCATTAATACACAAAAACTCGTAATTTTACCTGATTTATCACACCCAGAGTAGAACTCTACTCTTTTTTGTCCCCTGGTCCCAATGGCTAGCACACCTTGAAACCTGGTGTGAATAATATGTAGATACTGAATAGAGAAGAGCATCCACTGATGTAACTGGTTAACTGGAAAAGTGACTTATAGCAAAGATTAACGCGCAAAGGCAGAGATATGATCGGGTGGTGGCTGATGGCAAGTGTCCCACTTTCACCCACAAACCCTTAAATAAAATCTATCGCTGTCCGGTTATGTTGGTGCCTCCAGGATTTATGACGATGGAATCCAGAAGGGGACGGAGAGCCTGGCCAAAAGGCCTAAAGAGGAAACACAGCAGACAGAAATACACTGAAATCAAAAGGCTTAAAGAAAGTCTGAACAAAGTACAGTATGTGAAGGGGAGAGGGGGAAACGTACAAAAATGAGCAAAAATCTTTCAACCGAGATTAACACACAAGGAGAGAGAGACAGAAAGAGACAAATAACAGACTGAAGTCACAGTGTCAAAATAACTGCAATTTCAGTATTACTTCAGTACTATTGCAAGTGATTGCCCTGTTATATTAATATTTCATAAATGTTGCGCTGTACTGCGATGCAGTGTTGTCTCAGTGTCACCACCTCTGGGAGGTACGAGAGGAACCAATCAAAGGAAAAATCCACCATCACTGCTCACACAACATTTATCTGTGATGTTCAACACATCACAGGCTTTATTTGCAGTGAACTGATGCAATATACTATTTCCTTATACCTGTTTTTCTAAATGCCTCCTGCTTTCACTTTGGTCAGTGCATCCTTGGCTATGGTCTATATTCAAAACGTATTTTATCTTTTTTTTTTCCATCTCCTCTGCAATGGATCTCTCTCTGGTAAATAGGGGAATATGGGTGCATAACAATTAGTCAAAAAAACAAACAAGCCCTTCCTATATCTGAGAAAAGGCCTCTAAGGGTATCACACAGATGACTGACACTGGCTATGTTTACAAGCACAAAATATTCCAGTTTATGCCTTGTTCTGAAAAAGAAAATGTTCCTATTCATCTTTGGCTAACAAAAAATACTCTTCTAGTATTCCCGTTTACATGCAGCCACACATACTCGGATTAACGTGCTCTAACATGTCATTTATCACGTAAAAATACACAGAATTGAAAAGACAGGAGCTGCTTGTCATTTTACGTCTTTGCGTTAAAATACAGTTTTTTTCAAAGTTTCCTCCTAATGATGTACTTGTTGGACCGTGCGAACACAGCCTCCCTCTTTCATTCCTTCAACCACCTTGTTGAAAAGGTCGGTGCTGCAACATTTGCTCATATTCAAAACCCTGTTGAGTCTTTCATAAGGTTTAAAAGTCTGTGTGTTTCTCCCTCTGACCAGAAATGTGGGCTTTTCTTTTGGGCATGCATTTCTACACCACAACTGTTGGCGAATCAGTTTGTTTGCAACGTATCCATGACAACAGAGCTGACTGTAAACAGACAAGAAGCCGTGTGCAGTAAACTGCAGTAAAAACCCCAGAGATGTATTATTCTGATTTATATATATATATATATATATATATATATATATATATATATATATATGGGGGGGGTACCTATGTATATTCTATCTATATTTTATCTAAACAGAATATACTGTTTACATGACCTACATTAAATTCAGATTTTTTTTTTTTATATTTGGAATAATAGTTAACATAGCCACTGTCGTTAACAATTCCTACTAACTGCTGAATCTGTATTTTTTCCTTCTTTCACTTAATGTTGCTCATGTTTGACCACGGAAATTACTGGGCCCCTGAAAAGGTCCAGTGAACAGGCCCTATCCAAATCTGCTTAAGGATACTTAATTCAACACATGCATGTGTTCTCTCTGTAATGGTTTAGACTGGCACATTTCTCAGATTATGTGAATGAGGGTTTTTTGTTGGGTTTCTTTTTGCTAAAACCGCATACAAAAACATTACTCATTACCATTTTCATAAGAGGAGGTTTTCATTATGAAACAGGCTACGTATTACTAAAGCCACAATAAACACAATGCTTATTTTTGTTGTTTTAATAAGTACTGGTGAATATTTTGGTTTAAAATAAAATGTGTTAATCATTCCTTGTGTTCAAGGATCAACATAATTATTGCTGACCAACCCCCCAAGCCCCAGGAAGCTTTCCTCTTTCCCCTCCCTGATGATGAGTGCTCAAGAGCTGTTTTCTGTTTTAAGGTGTTTGGATGATTCCACTAGCTACGCTCTGACAACGGACTCCAAGTGGAACACGTGACAGCATACAGTATGAACAATGCTTTTGAAACAACCTGAAAAAAATCCAGGTCTGGCCCAGTCACTGGCTTCAGAAATCATATTGATATTAATCTTTTAAGGTAGTAAATATACATAACAGACTTAGGATTTCTCTTATTGAGACACCCCATTAAGCAGCGAACAGAGCACTACAAATATAGAGAGAATATAGACAGAGAGGATAGTAAGACGAGCACTGGTGATATAAGGACAGCTTTGTGACAGTTGTCAACTCACGTGGACAGCACATCAGATGGAAGGTCTGTAATGTACGATGGGATCTTTTTGCCCGTGAGGAACTGAGCCACCTCGTTGCTGAAATTGTTGCAGTTGTGCTCAAACAAGTTGTACTTGTCACCTCTGTGCACCAAGAGACCGAAGAGGAGAGAGAAAGAGACAGAGATGTGAATTCAGTGGTGAGACAGAGAGGCCGGACAGGGTGGAGAGGGACGGGTGAGTCGCAGGAAAAGACAAGATAAAGACATTTTGACAGAGAGATAACAGGAAGAGCTGAGAAGTATGAGGTTTTAAATGCACTGAAGGAAAAGTACAGAGGCTTCAAGATAATGTACTTTTTTTTCCAATCTTCCTGCTTGCAAATAAGGGTAAATTCCCAGAGATAACATAGTTATATTTTTGAGAAGTTAGTTAGTTAGTTTTTGGGTTGTTGTTTTTTTCACACACACACATGCGAGAGTCAACCTTCCCAGTATAAATGCTGCAACACCTCATCCCACACACACATACACATCTTAAAAAAGAGGGCTTGGATGATTTTAGTCATGGAAAATGAGAACTGTGAGACTTTCTTTTTCAGAAAATAAGTTGTTTCAATTAATTTGCCTTCCTTGACATCACATGTTCTGCAGTGTGACAACTGCACAATGCAATGTGCTGATGCTGAAACGATATATTGTGCAGCTCTAAGTGTGCACATTAGACATTATGTCAAAGGCATACATAGAAAAAAAAATAAATCCATTATTGTGTAACATTTTGTGGATATTTATCCCTAAAAGATTACTATAACCGTTACGGTCATGACATACCACAGATTTCTATAACTTTTCCAAAATTTTCAGTTTTTTTTAAATAATTTCAGGTCTTTTCCAGGGCAGGAAAATTAGATCATGAAATAATGTGACTTTTCCTTGTTTTCCATGACCATGGGAAACATGTATTGAATTCCTGGTGAAATAATTTGGAGAATGACGAGGATTCCTCATAATGTATTGAAAGACTCTCTGAGTATAAAAATAAAAATCTGTAGCCTACCAAACCACGCGTTGTTAGCCATTATTTATTTTTATTTTTATCACTAATCAGTGTCTTCAGTAGCAAAGTGTGTACTTCCCATCCTGGCCTCCAGGTGGTCCCACTGAGGCTTAAATCTATGTGATGAGTCTGAGGCTTTACCTGTAAGTTGATTCTGCCAGTGAAATCAGGTATTCCATAAATATGTCTTCAGGCACCTCCGTGGAGCCTAGGTCCACTATGGAGTCAGGCTGACCCAAGGGGGTGCCACCCTGGGACACAACACACAAACACATCAGTATGCCTTGTTCCAAACACTTGACAAACACTTCTTGATCCATTATTTGTGTTCATATTACATCAAGACATTTTAAGACTTAAGGACCTGAAGCTGATTCTTACAGGTGGACAGTTGCTGATGCCTTCTCCCATAAAGAAGAACTCCTTTCCATGGATAACAATAGCAGTGTGCCTAAAGTACCAAAACACGTTATTGCAAAAAAACAAGCAAATCAAAGTAACCACGGGTCATGTGATCTTAAGATTTAGATTTTATTTCAGACAGGCAAAATAAAATGAAGACTATATAAAATAAAAATATAGAAAGAAGCACATCTGGTAAACAACATAAGTATTTCATGTCCAAAAGGGGTAGGAGGAACTGAAAATCGTACCCTTTTTTAATAATAATAATAATAATAATAATAATAAAACACATACCCCCCCCCAGTTTTCACCATACACACCTCGATATGTTGGCTCTCTACTCGTTGTTTTGTTCACAATTTTCATTGCTCTTCTTTTAAAGGATAAAGAATGGATGTATGTTTGTTTTATATGTATTTAAGTAAATTTGCACTCACCATATCCCATCAAGTTGTCTCCCTGTGAAGATAAAAAAGAGGAATTAATTCAGAATATTTCAATTTTATTTATGTATGAAGTTGGCAGAAAGTCATGGCTCAGGCCTCAGTAGCATCCCCGCTCTTTCCTGGGTGCTCTCGCCTGCCGGGCGCACTGTTTCCGGCTTCAATGGAGCAACAGGTAGCTTGTCATAAACTCACCGAGCATGAGAGGACTCAGCTGGCGGGCCATGCCTTTGGACATGTCGTAGACGTACAGCTTCACTGGGTAAGAGTTGGTTTGGTCCATGACGGCACAAAGAGATAACGTCAAAATGACAGCGAGCCTCGTACAAAGTTAGCTGACTCACATCCACCGAGAGTTAGCCGGCTGGCTAGTTCACCGGCAACTAGCAAACAAAACTTTGAAAACTTTATAGTGGAACGGTTACGGATATAACATAGGGTCCAGACTATTTCACATGAAAAGAAAAAAATAAAAGTGTCAAATATAAATCTCCTAATGACAGACTGAAGTTGCCGAGTGCTGACAGCTCGTGCTGTGTCACTGTCAGACTGTAAACAATAACATGACTGTCAAAATTCGCACTTTTTCCGGAGTCGAGCCCCTCTGCTGACAAATCCCGCCTCCTTTATTCGGATTGGTCAGTATCTTTGATTGGCGGACAAGTGTCCAATCGACGATGAGTCATTCCGTACGCTTTTCAACGTGCTCGTTCACGTACCTGAACGCGCCAGCCATTGAAACTAGTCCGGACTTGTGGGGAGAGAGAAGCAGAACACTGCAAGTGACTGTATGCTCATACAATAACTTTATATCTTTTCATGTTATTGTTTTAATGTGTTTAGTCCTTATATAGTTTGTGTGCATTGTTAGATATATACATTTGTTAACTAAACGATCCCAAAATGTCAATGAAGCTAACGGTGGCTAATTGCAAGCTAAAGTTAAGCTAGCTAACGTTGCTTGGGTAAAGTTGAAACCGCAGTTGTACGTATAATATGTTAATAACGTATAATAGCATGTAATCGATTTTTTCTGATTCGAATAGTTTTTTCCTTTTAACAGTTATGGATCTGATATTACATAAGCAACTGAGGGACTGTTCGTTACTCATGGGAGGAACAGGGTGGTTCAACAAAGGGGGAGGCATGTCAAAACAAGCTTAAATCGTTGTATTTTGTATTAATTTTACTTCCAGTTTCTAAAGATAACATGCCTTACAAACTGACAGGTTTGGAAATCAGAATCAGAATCAAATAGAATCAGTAAAAACAGAAATGATCATTGAATTTTCAAATTATTTGGGACAAATGATAACATTAGAAAAAATGTATTTCCAAATCTGAGCTTAAAATACTGATTTGATTTCATCAAAACCACTTTATTCTACATCAAGGCTTTTTTTCAACTACAGGATTTCAACTTTTAATTTTCAAATACCAAAGTGTTAAGATCTACATTTACTTCAAGTCACCCAGGGAGGCTCACTGAGGTGCACAGCTAGATGCCTCCTATTAAAATGACAATGTCATCCAAAATCTCTGTCACTACACAGTTAAAACATCAAATGTTGTAATAAATACGCTATTATATGTTTCCTGGTGTGAACTGCTGAATCCTCTGACAGCAACAAAAGCAGCAAAAATGGCAGAGTGGAACGCCTACTACCGCAATGAGGATGACGAAGAAGAGCAAGAGGAAGGAGAGCAATCTGGAGGTGAGATGATGCAAATAATTTAAGACTGTCCGCTACCAATCAATCACTGATTTGATCACTGATCACTTTACCTGATATTTTTAGGGACTTTTAATACACTTTTCTGTATGTATTCATTTTTTCAACAGGTATACTTTTTTTATTGGCTTCTTTTTTGGTGAAGCTTTGGCGACTCCCAGTGGGGGTCACGATTTCACACTTGCATGCAGTCAAGTGTTCTGAAATGAAGTTTTTAACTAAACGTTTATCAGCCAGCATTTGATACCAAAAAGTAAGACAAAGTTACACAACAACAAATCAGGTGCTCTGTCTTTGTTAGATGATTACAAGGTTACAGGGAGAGACAGTTTGGTCTTCTTGGTCGATGCCTCCAAGGAAATGTTCGTCAAAGGAGAAGATGGACAGCCCTCCAATTTTGACATGACCATGCAGGTAAGATGATCTTTTTGTCTCTTTTGTTTTGTCTTTGTTGGAATTACAAGAAAAGTGCTTGAATCATCTCAGATGTGATGTAGAGGTTTAAGGCAGCGTAGTTGGGAAAAGGAATTTTTAAAGGAAGTCTTTAAGTCATAAGTCATAACACAAACTGAAAGCCTCCAAAGCTTACCTTCTGCATATCAATATTCAGACTTAGATATTTTCTTCTCAAATCTGCTCTTCTGTATTATGATGATAAGTGTCTGTGTTCTGTCCTTGAAGGTCGTGCGTAGTGTGTACACCAGTAAGATCATTAGCAGTCACAGGGACCTGGTGGCTTTGGTTTTCTACGGCACAGAGCAGAGCAAAAATCTGAGAAACTCATTCAAGCATGTCTACGTGTACCACGACCTCGATGAACCCGGTGAGATGCTGCAATCTTCAAATTAACTCGATCAGCTTTCATTTGTAATGCTGTCGTTTTGCTGCAGACAGAAATGTGGGCACAGTTCGTGTTCACCCCTAGTCATTCATTCATTCATTTTTCTGCAAGGTGCTAAGCGAGTGCAGGAGGTGGACGCTCTGCGGGGGACAAAAGGTGCGCAGCTAGCAGCAGAGACCATGGGCAGCGGAGAAACATCTTTAGGCGACGCCCTGTGGTGCTGTGCCAACCTCTACAGTGACATCAAGCTGCGCCTCTCACACAAGCGGCTCATGATCTTCACCTGCAGGGACGAACCACACGAGGGTGACAGCGCGAAGGACCGACAGGCTCGCACCAAGTCTGGTGACCTCAAAGAGACTGGTACGTCTGGAGAAAATGCTGCTATGTTACGTTCTGTGTGTTAGTTTTCAGTTTTGCAGCTTTTAATACCTGTATGTCATGGACTCACGTGACTGATCCCTTCTCTCTCAGGTGTCATCATTGATTTAATGCATCTGATGAAACCCGGCGGCTTTGATGTGGCGCCCTTCTTCCGTGACATCGTAAGTCCGCCGGAGGATGAGAGCGATTTGGGACTGCAGCTGGAGCCGTGTGACAAACTGGAGGACCTGCAGAAGAGGGTGCGGGCAAAGGAACAAAAGAAGAGAGCCATGGCCAGGTAGAGATACGTTACACGTCTCCATTTCCAGACACATAAAAGTTAAGTGTAGTTAAGTCACTTCCTTTTTCTATTTATGGCTCTGTTTTGCTCTCTTCTTTCTTTGTTGTTTGTCTTTGAGTCTTTTCAATTAATTAAAGGGATATTTTGCTGATTTCCAACATTGCCCATCACCATGGACACAAAGAGTATAGAAATGCATCAAGAGATGGACCTGCCCCTCTTTCCCTCTCTCCCTCTTCATGAAAGACTATCTTTCCCACAGTGAAATACTTCTTAAACACTTTTTCTCTTTCTCCTCACACTGTCCTCCTCTCTGCCATCTTCAGGGTAAACCTGTGTCTTGGTGAGGGCATAAATGTAGCGGTGGGACTTTATGCAACTGCTGTCTCAGCCAGGAAACCAGCTCCCATCAGACTTTACAGGGAAACCAATGAGCCGGTCCGCAGCAAAACCCGAACCTTTCACACGCAGACCGGCAGCCTGCTGCTGCCCAGCGAGATCAAGAAAGCCCAGGTGAGTGCAAACCTAATCTACGCTAGCTTAAGTTTTATTTTAAAATAACTATCCAGTAATACATTCAAAATTATGGTCTATTATCCACCAGAATTGCAGGGTTACAAACAACTTAATTTAGTGGCAAATCAACTTTAATTTCAGTGATTTGATTGAGTGATTTTTGTTGATGTGTGCTGCAGGTGTACGGTAAGAAGCAGATAGTGATGGAGAGGGACGAGGTGGACGCCATCAAGAAGTTTGAAGATCCTGGAATGTATCTGATCGGATTCAAACCCATGGAGAGGCTCAAACGTCACCACCACATCCGACCTGCTGTCTTCCTCTATCCGGAGGAGAACGAGGTGAAAGGTAACGCTGACTGTGTCGGATTTACTTCAGAAATAAGAGGTTGAAGTATTAAAACCTCAGTGTTGAGGTTGTATTGTATTTATATAGTGTGTATGTTTTTAAAATATGCATGCTTATGTTTTTTCTTTTCTACTGTTGTCTTTAATAATATGCAATTTATCTGATATTATGATCAAAATTGAGTTTCAATATACCCTGTGTTTTTCTCCTCAGGCAGCGCATGCCTGTTCTCTGCTTTGTTGGCAAAATGTAGCGAGAAAAACGTGTTCGCTCTGTGCCGCTGCATCTCTCGCCGAAACTACCCACCTCGGTTTGTCGCTCTGGTGCCTCAGAAAGAGGAGATCGACGAGTGGAAAGTTCAGATTACTCCACCGGGTAACACACAGCTGTACTACTGTGGTTGATCAGTGAAAAGCGAGATATAAAGCTGTATTAATCTTGTCGGATATCAAAGTGTATTAAAATTGATGGCGACGTGTCATCTTTTGTGCCCACGTCAGGTTTCAACGTCATTTATCTGCCGTACGCTGACGACTTCCGAACCGTGGATCCTCCTCAGTGTCCGTCAGCCTCACAAACACAGGTGGATAAAATGAAGGAGATCGTCTCTAAGCTCCGCTTCAAATACAGGTAGCTGCTCATATTCAGTGCTTCATAGAGATCTTAGTTCAGAGACTCCTAAAATGGTTTGGAAGAAATCTAGTAGGGTGCTACAAATCAAATTCTGTAACCCTTAGACTACCCAAAGAGTCTTTGTTTTGTATTCTGGGAGACATGTGTTAAATTAACAGAAAGTTGACTTACTGATACCATGACCGGTCTTGAAATTTGTGGACATTATGGTGACAAAGTGACAGTTATATAGTGTCATCTTTGCTCATAACAGGGTCATTCCCTATCCCCCTTTACTCTGCCTGTTCAAGGCAGGAATATTGTACCACCTCGTTGTTCTGTATAAAACATGTAATCCTGTAATGGGTGGACAGAGTTGTCTCACCTTTGAGCCAGTAAAGGAAGTAATAACATCACCAAAACAGTGTCTGTATAAGGGACAGCCAGCAGGATGGAAATAAAGGCAGGACGGTTTACGCTTTGTGTGTGCAACCCACCGCAAGAGATTTAAAAGCAGCTGATAGCAGATAGCAGCTAACTCAAATCACCATGACGTTATGAAAAGTAGATTACTTACTTATTACTCATTACATTCAGTTTTCAACTCAGGTACACTGAGGCTACTTAGAAGCCATACTCTGATTTAATAGGTTGACAGAATGAGGAACAAAAGACATTTTTACCTTATTTAGTCGAACCTGTGGGACTCTAAATCTCCCATGTGATGGCAAAAGCCGATAATCGTTAAATAAGGTTTCGTGTAATGTTGTCATGTTAAGTCACTGTTATTGTTTATAAAAGGCCGCCGACGCGCATGTTATGTGTCACACTGGAGGCCAGCGCTGTTGTGTTAAACATCGCGCCTATTTTGCTTCCACAATGTCTGCATGCTGTCTAAAATGACACAGTGGTGTAGCCATTGTTTGGTTCTGTGTGAAAATGCAAAGGCGGTGCAAAGAAGGGACTCTAAAAGCAGCTGATAGCAGATAGCAGGGCTCTGTAGCATGGTCTCCGTGTAAAAAGGGCAACAAGTTTACCTTCTTTGTAACCTAATGCAGGAGTGATGCTTTTGAGAATCCAGTCATCCAGCAGCACTACAGGAACCTGGAGGCCTTGGCTCTGGATATGATGGCTCCAGAGGACATTGAGGACCTCATCTGTAAGATGCAGACAGACAAATATTCAGAGACCCTTTTGGTGCTGCTACAACCACTTCCCTTTTGTCTCACACTGCCTGTGTTTGTCTGTCTTTTCTTTTCCTCTGTCTCAGTACCAAAGGTGGACCAGATTGACAACCGTCTTGGTCCACTGGTTGATGAGTTCAAAGATATGGTTTATCCTGCCAACTACAACCCTGACAGCAAACCAGCCGCCAAACGTAAAACAGGTCAGAGGCGGAGTCAGAACTGAAACTAAGCAAAATTGCAGTAAAAATCTTTTCTTTTGACTGAATGTTTTCCCCTGCAGCTGATGCTGAAGGCGGAGCTGGAAAGAAGCCCAAAGTGGAAGTGCCAGAGGATGAGCTCAAGGCCCGTGTACAGAACGGCACTCTGGGAAAGCTGACCGTGCCGGTGTTGAAGGAGGCCTGTAAGCAGTTAGGAATTCGCACCACTGGGACCAAGAAGCAGGAGCTGATAGATGCTCTGATCGCCCAGCTGGGCTCATCATGAGGAGTGAAATACACAACTCACTGTGCCTTTCTGAAAACTCAGATCAGCAGATCTGTTGATAGACTTCAGCTGTAGAAAGGACTCCAAACACTGTTTTGAAAGCAGGTAACTGTTTTTTAAAGGGAAAGTTTGGATTTTTTAAAGTGGGGTTGTATGAGGTACTTATCTATACTCAGTGTATTACAAGCAGTCGATGTCAGTCGGATTGCCCCCAGTTTGTAGAAGCAGGCTGGAGTCCGATACAGGAGCTAAGCAACATACTGCTGTGAGTGGGAGTCAGCACGAAAATGTATTTTAGCGAACTAAAAAATGTCCCAGCTAAAAACATCGACATCAATTCAGGCGTACACTATATTGAGAGTATTTTCACGGCTTTACCTGAATGTCAAACAATGATTTCCAGCCGGAAAGCTGTTGACGGCTTCAGTTCTCGATCTATGCTCAAAGCCACTAGGCTCCATTGAAAAAAGCAGTGATATAATACTGCTGAATAACGGAGCTGCTGGTCTACCGCTGCCTCAAAAAAATTATTTAGTTTGTATTATTGTGTTGTTTTTGGCGAATCTAAACTAACTCTTTAAACACCAGAGTCCCACAATAGTCACAGGAATAAAATATAGGATTGAGGCAGCAATAAACCAGCAGCTCCTGTGTTTAGTGATGTTAAATCACGTTTTCTCAATGAAATCTGGCTTTGAGGAGAGCGATAAAACGGCTTCATTTTCTCAGTGGTCAACAATGTCTGACACTGAGGTAAAGCAGTGAAAATATTCGCAATATAGCAGACACTTACATTGATAGTGATTTTTTTTAGGCGGGAAAAATACAATTTGTTGCTGACCCCATCCACAGCAGTACATTGATTAACTTCCATGTCGGACTCCAGCCTGCTTCTCCAAACTGTTTGTAATATATTCTCTATGGATAAATAACCTACACAACATAGCTTCAAAAAATCTGACCTATCCCTCAAATTTACCACATGGTCTGTAAAATTTAGCGTGGACCAGGAGGATGTTTGGAGTGATAAACAATAAAGTTTCCTGTTGTGCTTGATAGGTATAAACCTGTTGATTTACGCCTTTTTTTCAGGGTTGCATGGTTAGGTGCAGCTCAGTGCTAATGTCTGCAGAAGGTGTGTCAGTCCCACATGACATGAATAATGTTTGAATGTAAAAAAAACAACATTTTCTTGTGATCAAGAACTCAAACTGGTCATAAAAAAATCATAAAAATACTGTAACCGCTGATGACACTTTTTTATAATCCTGCATTTGCTTTAATAAAACCAAAACTTTTTACAGTCCTGCATCCCCTTTGTCTTATTTTAATAATAGCCTCATGAGTCAGTACACTGTACATGTGAAGCAGCATTTCCAGTTCCTCTTGTAGCGAAACAAAAAAGGCGTGTCGATCCAAAGTAAGACCTCAGCAGCATTATCAGCATACCTGGACCTTCTCACTGTGTTGTTTTACCACTCAGTACAACAAAGTGAGATCAGTGTTGGGGGCAGGCGTGCACAGGCAAATGCTTCTGCACAACAGCAGGAAGAACAGATCACACATAACTTTGACCTCGTGAGAGCTGCATCAGGTTTGGATAGACGGAGAGTAGATGGCTTTCTTTGGGAGGATTATCTGACTACACGGCAGGTAATGGGGCTTTGGGAACATGTTTGCCATAGCTAAGAGTTTAAATAGACTTTTTAGCTACACTGTACTCTATGTGTTGAGTTTTATTGTGGAAGTTTTTGCTTTGGTTCACCCTGTCTTAAAAACTGCTACATGTTATGATACAACTGACTGATTATGCAGTTTCTTTATGTCGGTTTTGACATATGTTAAAGTAATATTTAGGCAGTTAACTGTTGCTGTAATGACAGATTTGCTCCTGGTATTGTTCCTCGTTTTAATTTGAGTTGTAAAACTTGGGCGGAGTTGAACTTTTATGGCTTTTATATTGACAGTTCTGAGCGGAAGTGCTGTCACATATTCTCGCTGAAAGTCCGTCAAAAGCTGAAAAATGGAGTGTCAATGTGAAAAGGACAACCCTGAGGATGCAGGTGAGACAAAATACAAAACAAAAGTCATCAGAAAATAATTATCTTCAAAGACAAGACACAAATATGTCCGAGCTACACTATAAAGTACAGAGTATTGTTGTGTTTTAACTTTAACTTACTTAATCGTCTTTTTAATCGTCTTGGTATAATAATATGATTTAGTAGTTACAAAAACGTCGTCTATAACACTAATAGATGCTATAACGCATGGATCTATTATAAATCGAGTCGAGTTAGCATGAAAGTCTTTGATTTCCGGGTTACTCTTTCAAAATAAAACTAAGCAATCAAGCGTGTGTTATTTTACAGTTCAGAGAAATGTAACAACAATGTAACAAATGTAACAAGAAATGAAACCCTAGCCGTCTCAGCCATGATCTCAGCAATGTTGAATGTAGTTTTACAAAAATAATCAGTTTGAAACAAAATAGTATCTTATGGAGGACCACTAGTTTCACAAAAATGGGAGTGAAGCAATTAATTAATAAAAAAAAATGTGCAATTGAAACCTGAGCAATATTGGCTCAATTTCTCTCAAAAAATATGGGGAAGCTACAAGTTATGTTGCAAGAAAATTACCCAAAATTTAGCTAAATAAATACATTTTAAAAAGTATTTAAAAATGCAATTTAAAAAACATAACTGGATTCACAAACTGAATTAAGAATATAGATTTTAATCAGGCATTTTCAAAGGCAATTTCCTTTCCCATTTGCTTTTTCCTTGTCCTCATGCAAATGTGCATTAAAACATCAACTAATAAATTAATTGGTGGTTTAGTCTATTATTTTATGGATTCATAGATTAATTTACAAACAAAGTTATTAATGTCTATTTTATTGCACAATAAGTTAATAATGAATTACTACTATGCTGTAATATTTGCAGTCCTCCATAGCAGCTGTGAACTGTATCCTATTTAAAACTGTGCTTAAATTTCCTGCTATCAAAACAGTCCCAGACTAAGAGACTGCGATGTATAAACTTTAAATGAATGTTAACCTTGATGTGCCTGTACACAAGGCGCGAATTCAACAATTTCCTGGAATTTAGAGTTTTTTTTATTCTGCATCTCCCATTTAGGTGAAAGGTAAACCCCATGATAAGCTGCATGCCAGTGGTGGAAGAACTACTCAAAACTTTTTCTTAAGTAGAAGCAATACAATGATGCAGAAATACCCTGTTACAATTAAAAGTCCTCAATTTAAAACTTAATTGAAGTAAAAGTACAAAAGTATTAGCATCAACATATACTTCAGGGCTGTTCTGGGAACATGCCTTCCAAACCCGCAGGTCTGTGGGTTTGGAAGGCATGTTTTCTATATTATTGCCAGAAATTATAATAAAAAAGAAATTGAAAAAAAAGGGGAAAAAAATCACCAAAATATATTTTTTTAAAAAAGACACAAAATGTATATAGGAAAAATGCAATTTTTTTAAAAAAATCATGAAAATATTTTTTTATGAGAAATAAACACAAACTACAGCCATTTAAAATTGTATGCCTCTCCCCTAAACCAAAATAATAAACATGAGTCCCTCCCCAGTGCTTAAAAAATTATTTGACATGCCTCCCCCTTTTTTGCACCACCACTTCCCCTCTCATAAACAACAAACTGTCCCTTAAGGTGCTAAAATGGGTGTATAAGTAAAAGTACAGTCTATGCGGAAATGCCATTAAACTATGATATATATTATACTGGATTATAATTACTGATGCATATGAGTTCATTACTTTAGCTGGTAAAGGTGTAACTGATTATTTTACTTACTGCTGGGTAGATTAATCTAATATATCAGAATTTATTAGTTGAAAAAAATCCACAAAGTAACTGAAGTGGTCAAATAAATGTAGTGAAGTAAAAAATACAATATTTGCCATTTGTAAAGTAGAAGTACCACTGCTGTGTGTAATTCTAATGTCATGCTTTCCTCTGTCACCTCTCTGTTTAGGCTGGTGGATGAACACCAACAGCGTCCAGATGGGAGCTTTTACTGTGGTGGGGTATATCCTCTACAGATTCTCACAGAGTGAGTCACTCAATGAGACACACATTCATACTAATTTAGAAAAACAGGAAGTTTCCCTGACATAAAAGCCATTTGTCCCTCTGATTGACTGACCTGCTCCCCTCAGAGATAGTAAGTCCTGGAGATAGAGTGCACAGGGAATTTAAAACAGATTAAACTTGCTTAAACTAATCAGAAATGGCTTTGATGTGATCAGACATCCCTGATGATTTTATCAAGGGTTTATGGTAGCTAACTAAAGAGGGTGACCCTCAACCCGCAAGTATAGAGAAGACTGATTTACAATTCCAGTTCCAAAAAGGTTGGGACACTATGTAAAACTTTATTAAAAACAGAATGTAATGGCTTACATTTAATTGAATGCAGTACAAAGACAAGATATTTAGTGCTTAGAGTGATAACCTTTATTGTTTATATGTAAATATACACTCATTATGAAAAAAAGGCCACTAGCACGTTCCTAAAACGTTTGGACAAGAGCCACAAAAAATCTGGGAAAGTTGCTTATTGTTCAAAAACACCAGTTTGGAACATTTCACAGGTAAATGGGTTAAAAGCTTAAAGTGTGATGACTGGGTTAGAAAGACGCATCTTTGAAAGGCTCAGCTGTTCACCAGCAAGAACAATGCAATTCTCACCACTTTGTGAAAAACTGTGTGGACAAACAGTCCAACAGTTAAAGAACAAAGTTTTTCAAAGCATAGTTGCAAGGAATCTACCAATTTCACCATCTGCAATCCATACTATCATGGAAAGATTCAGAAAACATGGAGATATCTCTGAAGGGGGTAAGGCTGAAAACCAAAATCGGATGCAGGTGACCTTTGACCCCTCAGGCTGTGCTGGATAAATAACCAACATGACTGTATAAAGGATATCACTAAATTGGCTCAGGAACACTTTGGAAGTCCATTATCCGTAAACACAGTTCATCACAAAGTGAAAGCCATATATCAAAAACATCCAGAAACACCACTGACTTTTCTGAGCCCAAGCTCATCTGAGATGCACTGATACAAAGTGTAAAAGTGTGCTGTGGTCTGAAGAGTCCACATTTCAAATTTTTATTGGAAATCATAGACGGTGTGTCCTCGAGCTAAAGAGTAAAAAGGACCATCCAGAATGTTACCATTCTAAAGTCCAAAGCCAGCATCTGTGATGATATGGGAGGGTGTTTGTGCCTGTGGCATCATGGGTAACGTCACATCTGTAAAGGCACCATGAATGCTGAAAGGTATACACAGGTTTTGGAGCAACATATGCTGCCATCCAGATGACGTCTTTCTCAGGGACGTCCCTGCTTATTCTAGCAAGACATTGAGACGCATTTTGCATGTCTTCCAACAACGTGGCTTCAAAGTAAAAGAGTGCAGCTACTAGACTGACCTGTCTGCAGTCCAGACCAGTCTTCCACTGAACATGTGTGGAGCGAAAGAATTTCACTTTCAAAACTTCAGCAATTAGTTTCTTCAGTTCCCAAACACTTACTGAGTGTTGATGAAAGAAAAGGAGATGTCACACAGAGGTAAACATGCTGAGGATGAGTGTATATTTACAAAAAAACGTTATCGAGTTAACGAGTTAATCATTTTGAACACTAAATATCTTGCCTCTGTACTGTATTAATTTAAATATAGCTCAAAATGATTTGCAAACCATTGCATGCAGTTTTTATTTATGTTTTGCACAGCCCCCAAACTTTTTCTGGCATTGGGTTTGCACAACAGACCTGTGCACATTTGTTTACTGATCAGAAACCCAAGTCTCTAAAGGATAAAGCAGCTTTGTATTTCTCTAATGGTCAGCAAATCCTACAAAACAACCAACTAATCAATGATGACCCCTGCTACTTTTTTGTTCCCCCTGCAGCACTCCCAGCTCTGATCCGATGGCCGATTCGTCTTTTCTGCTCTGTAACTGGTGAGTTCAGTCAGAGAGAAACATCAGAGGTTACTTTGTTCTCCCTTTCACGGTCTGATTTTAACTGACAGTGCACAAGACTACCGTGATGAAATACAATCACCACAATATTAATGTGTGTTCTGCCTCAGGTCTGTCAGCTCTTTGGAGCTGGGTGAGCCGCCTGGTGGGAACCCTTCGTGGTACGAAATAAACAAATTCCTGAAACAAAAATGTTTCACCTATGGATTCAGAAAAAGTCATAAGCTAACTTCTTTGATTTATGTTTCAGTAATAAAGAGCCTGTGTAAATGGCTGGCTGGAATTTGGCGCTTTTTTGCAGGTGAGTGCTGTCCGCATATGTGTTTGTTCTTCATTGCTTCAAATTGACTTTTTAAGTGAAGGTTAACAGGTCAGAGGAAGTTTACAAACTCAGTACACATGACATCAATTTAGTATCTGAACAGAGTGGGGCTATTTTAGCGATTGAGCTACATAATAATTATAGGCCTATAATCAAGGAGCTGATTTATCATCTGCTGTTCCATCAGCATCTTCCTCCAAGCTTCAGTGGCTGGTTGCTGTCATCACAGGTTAGTTGACCTTGTTTATTTCTTTTAATGCATTTTGGGGATTTTCTGCTTTATCCTTGTTTGTTCTGGTGACAGTGGCACCCCCAGAAATGTTTTATACAGGGAGGCCACTGAAAGTCTAGGGGAGGCACACCAAAACCAAAAGTCATAACTCCATATCAGGAAATTGATGAAAACTGATATATTTTGGTTTCTTATTCACAGTTATAGAAATTATCATATGCTGTCAATCGACTTATACCAATGCAGTTAAAATTTTGAGTTCCACAACGATCCTGTTTTAACATGTTATGTATCTACATGTTACGCGATTCATTGTTCTTCAAACAGGCTACTACAGTCTAAATACACAGCTTTAATGTGAAGGAGTGCATTCATTGTAAAAGCCCAGACACACCAAAGCGACATCGAAGAACTAGCAGCTACAAAAGCCGATTGTTTGAAAGTTGCATATAATCATGCTGCAAAGACTGCAACCAATGGCCAGCCAGCATGTACGCTCTGCATCTGCGTGAGATGAATTAAATCTCCATACCAGCAGACGGCATTGTCTGTAATCGTGATTCAAAAAGGAAAACAGGAAGACCAACATGATGCTAGTTAGCCAGTTAGCACAAGGTGACCAGATTTGAGAAGTGACATTTTCAATTTATTGCCTTTTTTATTGTTTATATTCTCTTCAAATGTAAATATGTTGTATATATTTTTATACTTTTTTCTGTGTATGTAGCATGGATGAGGCTACAACTACAACCAGGAATGGAGTCAAATGACTTCAAAGAGACGCAAATGAATACAAAGAGGCATAAAATAACGCCTAATAATAATAAGGCATAAAAATAAGCAAAACAACACCAACTGAAGATGGAAAAAACATAAAAAATCTCAAAGAGACACAAAATAACCATATAATTAGCTGATTATGTGCACCTAACTTCACCTGTGCCCACTGGCCAACAGTCCTGAGTCTCTCAAATGATCCACAAGCAGATGTGGAGGGTGGGCTCGAGAGCGAGCCTCTCGCCAGTTGTGGTGAGTGTAGTGGCAAATACGTTTGTGTAAGTTGGGAAGAAGCATGTGTGGTCATGAAAACAAGTGATTAATGGTGGCTTATAAACTCAATTACATTTGGAGAGAGAAGACCTCGGTCATTGGTGGGTTTTTCGAGAAAATTGGAATAGATGAAGGGCATGTTGCAACTTATTTGTCGATGAAAGGATCCCTGACTCTGTATCCCAGCATTCCCATGGATCCTTAAATAGTCTTGAGAGGCATTGGGTTCATTCATCTAAAAATAAGGCTTAAAATGGTATTAAATAGACTTAAATCAATCTTTCAAAAATCTTAAAAAATGCTCAGACATAGAAAGTAGGACTTTATGTATCTTTTTTTTGATGTTGCAATGTAAGATCTCAAAATAATTGGTGACATTCTTTTTGTTGTTGTTGTTAAATAATATGTTAAATTCCTTTTCATAAACTTATGATGGGAATCCAAGCAGTAGAATCTTACATGCAGAGGGAGAAACACAAAAACAAATGCCAAAAATGCCAAGATATTTCCAGCTGTTGGTAAACCAAATAGAGGCTTTTATGATGATATAAAATGTTCATCATTTTCCATGTGTTGAACTCCAAAAAGGGTTGTTCTTTCCAACATTTGACATAGATAATCTAACTCTCTTACTGGACAAAAAAAATAGCATTTTTTATGTTATAATAAAACATTTGCGCAAATTAACATTTTCCTTCTTCAATTTTGGTTAGTAGAAAAAGAAAGATTTTGAGATTTATTTTTTTTCAAGTCTTAAAAAGTCTTATATCTACCTTGCCATAAGCTGCAGGAGCCCTGCTGTACCCAGTCAGTCTGTATCAGAGTCGGGTTCACACGGGTACTAAGCCGCACACTATCGGGGAAACAATTTGTTTACTTTGTGGTTCTTTGTGTTGCTTTGTTGGTATCTGTAGGGGTAATTTGGTTTTGCACATATTTGTACATGGTCTGAAATGTTTGGGAACCTCTGATTTAATAAAAACTTGTGCAAAAACACTGTCTCCTCTGCAGGGTCACCCAGAAATGAAGCAATGAAGTCAGAGACCAACAAACCAGGCCTGACGCTGATCCTCCTGGGGCCTGCAGGTGGAGGACGCACCTCTCTTGCAGATACTTTGTTGGGCAGCAGTGAAAAAAAGGAGCCAATAATGGAGAGCACCAAGAGACGGACAGTAGTTGATGGTAGAGAGGTCATAGTGATCGACACCCCGGATCTGTTGGGGCTGTCATTAGGGAACAACAAGAGAGCCAGGGAAGCTCTGAGGAGCCTTCAGCTCTCCAGTCCTGGACCGCACGCCTTCCTGTTAGTGATCCGAGCTTCAGGCTCCAGCGTGGATCAGGACGCGGCTCAGGCGATCCAAGCCACCCTGGAGCTGTTTGGTGACAGCGTTGCGGGTCACATCATCCCAGTGTTCACTCATGCTGACCGTCTGGGTCGAAGGCGTTCTTTGGATCAGCTGCTGGACTCCGGGGGTCTGAGGAGGGCTCTGTCTGTGTGCGAGCAGAGGCCGGAGCTGTTGGACAACAGGCCGGACTGCCCGGAGGCACAGAGTGTGACGTGCAGGCAGCTGGCGGGACGTGTGATGGAGATGAAGACGCTGAAGGGGCATTTTGTCCACGAGATGCAGCGGAGGGAGGAGCGCATGAAGGAGGAGCTGCTGGCTGACATGAGCTCTGCACTGGCTGCAAAACTGGGACACTAAGAGACTGAGAGATGGTGTGTGTGTGTGTGTGTGTGTGTGTGTGAGTGTGAGATAGAGCAGTAAAAAAATAAAGGAGCAGGATTCATTCAAGTGTTAAACATGCAATTTTGACTTTAAGTGTGAGGGTGATTCTGTGCCTGAGGTATTTCCGTCACTCTGCTGGTTCACCACTGTCCAAATGAATTTACTACCGCTGGCCGGCTTTTGGTTTTCAACATGCCGCAGATGCTTTTGGTTAGTTTTTATGCCCACACACACTTAATTTTCCTATTTTGATGTGTTGTAATTCTTCAATGTCTTTCGTGTAGGCCTTCGCCTCATGTTTTTTCTCTCTCTGCTGTGGTGTTTGGCCCTCTCCTCTCTTTCATAATTTATGGGAGATATCAAACTTTAAAGATGATCGGGGAAAATAAACTGAAGTCACAGTGGGACTCAAGTTCAGCAGTAATGTTCAATGTATTCTGTGCTTTCTCCAGAGCCTGTTGAATCAGCATTTAGACCAGCATATTAACAATAACTTAACCCTTTGTACCTGGGCAAATTGGCTTGATTTCTTTCATTATAAAGGGAAGAAGGCAGTGAGCAATGAAAGAAGAAATGAGTAAAAAGTTAAAAAACAAACAAACCAAACAACCTTAAAATTAAAAAAAAAAAAAAACACACACACACACAAGGAAATGACTTGAAGTGCTTTTTTTTTTAACATGCAAGGGCGACAAGCAGCTTAACAAGAAATGGCTCAAAGATTTGCAGAAGATTACAAAATAGAAGCTTTAACCTAAAAATAAGAAGAAAAGTACAAAAATTAGCAGCTAAAGAACCAGATAGCTGTCAGTTGCTGGGGACTTAAACAAGCCAAAGGAGAGTGAATATTGCAGGGGCAGAGCAGAGGGTGGCTTCAGGGGCCCCAGCCCCAAATGTTTTCTTAAAATGTCTTAATCTATGTTAATAACCAAATTAATCTAGGGTTCCCATGGTCATCGAAAATCTGAAAAAAGCCATGGAATTTCACAATCACATTTTCAAGGCCTGGAAAAGTCATTGACTTTCTAAAAAACCATGGAAGGTTTGGGAAAAGTCATGGAATTTCTATGTATCTGCCAGATACCTGGAATTATGTTTGAATAGATTTTTTTTTTTTTTTAAGAAATGCCATTCAAGTGGGGCAAGAAAAGCATTTTTGTATTATTAAAAAGTCTTGGAAAAGTTTTTAAATTTTGAAATGTATGGGAACCCTGTATCTGATATAAGTGTTCTTCTATAGGCTTAATATTCAATTCAGAGTATTGAGGACCTGCTGCCGAAAACACTATGGGATGGATTCAAATTTTGCAGATTTGTCAGCTAAACAGTCATTTGCAAACTTTACTCTGGCATCGTAAAACAAAAATAGGTTTAAAAAAATGAGCGATGGTCTTTACATAAAATTCCACCCCGACCCATGTTATGCCAACATGTCAACATTTTTTACAACAATTTTTGCCTCTTTTTAGGTTGCAGAAGTGCAAAGTCGTCCTCAGCATATTTCAGGGTTTAAGAATGATGACAGTCAAAATAGAACTCAAAAACTGCTACCAGGGTATGCTTTAAATAATGATATTGTTGATGGTCTTTTTTTGGTCTGTTTTATTGGAACAATGTGACACAAAAAGTTGCATCTGCCAATAAAATGGTTAAAATGGCATTGCATTTGGTAAAGAGCATATTATGACTCGAAACTCAAAGTTAAGGGCTTGGAACTGATCTTGGGACTTGTCAGCCTTGATTTAGGACTTAACCTGGGACTTGAGTGAAAAGACTTGAGGCTTACTTGAGAGATGTAAAACATTGACCTGGTTCCATCCTGTAAAATTGCAACGCAAAACCAAAACAATAAACTAAGGGACTGTTTGTTATTTTGCCAATAAAGATAAATGGCAAAATCTGCCCCAGTTATCAGTCAGGCCGATAATCTGTGGACCTCTACATATTTTTGCATAGAACTATAACAGAGAACCATTACAAGTTATAAAAGTGACTCTTTGTAATCTTCAGAGGTTTGGTTTTCTTGGTAATCTTAACAAAAAGTGTCCCACATTACCTGACTTCGCCCTAGAAAAACTTTTTTTTAAATGACTTGTACATCACTACTGCATTTATTTACTTATTTTTAAACATGCTCACTATTAAGTAGTGAGAATGAAGTGTAAACTCCGGCGTTTGGCAGTCTCCGGGGAGGGAGCGCTCCTCTGTGTGTGTGCGCACTGACGCAGGCGGTGACAGCAACATGGAGCCAGAGAGACGCTACTGCGCATGCCCGAGTCTGCACGGACAGAGAGCGAGAGAGAGAGACAGCGAGAGAGAGAAAGAGAGAGATCCAGGGGAAAAACTGGCTAAGACAAAGAACTAAGGACCCTTGAGGGACACAGGAGGGACTATATTCAGTTTTTACACCGGTTTATGATCGTCCTTGTGCGTGTGAAGCGGCCAGGTAAGTGTTCGCTGAGAGAAAACGAAGTTATAAAGACGTAAAGGAAGCGTTGTGTTTGCTGTAGACACAGGAGTCACGTAGAGCAGACTCAAGATTATCGCCAGATACCTCTTACTATCGTGGATTAATTACATCTGGATATGTATGTTTTCAGAGTGAAACACCCGTTTAATGGAGTGTAAGCTCTCTAATGTGTGTGTCTGATGTTGTTCGGGCTGCTAGCTTACTGAACAGGCTGCTTCCTCTATCCACACCAAGCTCCTGGAAATGTTTACCTTCTGCTCATTTTGGGCTCTGCTGACCAGGAGGGGATGGGAGCAACATATAATGTCACCTGAGCTGTATATCACCACCAGCAACACATTCAGCGTTGCTTTAAAGTGTTGTTTGGCTGCTGTTCACATTAAAGGTCCTATACTGTAAAAAGGGAGATTTCTTCTTTGATGTAAAGCAGGTAAGGGGGCTACACAAAAACCGTGAAAGTCTCAAAACAATCAGTCCACAGAGAAATGCACACAGCCTGAATTCAAAAAACTGTGCCTTCAAACGAGTCATCAGGACTACCGTAAATTTGTGATGTCACAAAATACTATGTCGGCTGTTTTAAACCGTGGATCTGAGACTTGCAGCATTAAAGACAGGGCCTCGTTTATTCCTGAGGAAGTTGCTCAGTGGCACATTAAACTAAAAAAGATCAACATATGTGCAGTGGTGATGCTTGCCATAGGCGATACAGGTGACCGCCATCACAAAGGGGAGGTAAAATTACGCCAAGGCAAAAAAGTTCTCAGTCCTCACAGTCAGTACGTTTACACAGTGTTAGAAGAAGTCCAGTTATCATGTTAGTCTGAGTAAAACTGGACTTTTAAATGCATGTGAATATGTTGGTCTGATTGAAATCATACAAAATCGCATTTCTCGATGTCAGAAGAACACACCCGGATAATGTGGTTGGTCATCGAACTACTCTGTATACGCCTCAAAGAGACTTGAGATGGCCTGGGCGTCCTGCGCATACTTCATTGTCTCCTTGCCGTGCTTTAATGCAGAAGTCTATCAGCTTAAATCCGTGGAAGAAAGCAGAGAAATAAAAAAGACAGTAGTTTGACTTAACTGTGCATGTTAACATACTGACCTAGCAATGCGCATTATAAACTTTGATGGGTAACGTCATAGCTATAGTTGAGTCAAGTGGACAACAGACAAGTGTATGTGAAAGCAAAGAACATGGAAAAAGCAACAAAGTCATGGCATAACCAGCCAGGGTGGAGCTAGTTAACGTTAACTGTCAGCAGCATGTGGACCTACCAGCAGACCGAGGTAACATTGAGTTACATTGTGATGCAGTCAGGCTCTATTCAGTAAAAATGAGTATTGGACAAAGGCAAATTATAACAATCTTGTAAAAATGTGTTTTTTAGTGAGGAATGTGGATAAATACAGATGTTCAAAGGAGAACTTTGTTGATGCTTTCACAGCAATACAAAACAGATATTAGAGAGTGTATTACGATATTACATATAGTAAAAGAATTTTGAAGCAGTTTTTTTTAAAATGTTTTTCATGTGAAAGGTTATATTACAGCTTGTTTGATGAATGTGTATCATTAAATTTGTGTTCATTATAAGGTAATGCAGTAGGGTGCCAATGGCACCAAATGTGCTAGAACCGCCTCTGTTTACGCAGTATGAAACTACACGAATGATCGGCGCTGCATCCACATGATTGGGCCCATCAAGCACACTAGAGACTTACAGCTGCCAAGCACAGCAAAGATTGGCCAAGTGGCTGATTTCAGGTTCAGCGCTCCACTAACTTGAATGGGGATAAAATTATTTAATCTCAAGCAGGGGTTGTGATGCTTCAAAAAATGTATACACTGATTTATAGGCGTCTCTTTTGCCATGAAAGTCAATCGGAAAAAGTCTTTTTGGGTTCCATGGAATCACAGGACAGACTCTGGAATTTGCAGTACTACTGTTTTGCCACTATGAAAATTGGCGTCAATGCCTGGCACACTGAGAGCGCAGATGTTGAAGGCCCAGAATCACAGACCAATCATAGTAGACTGGGCTTTTTTAGGAGGGGTAGCTTAAAGAGACAGCTACCAAAACGGAGCGTTTCAGACAGAGTTAGGCAGGCAGCATGAGAAAAATCAAGTGTTTTTGAAACATTAAAGCAGGAAAACATGTTATAGTAGAAACGCAAAATAAAAGTATAAACCTGAAAATAAGCATTATATGGGACCTTTAAGTAATTTTAAGATGTCTTTTTGCACTTTGCTTACTTGGTGGTGGATTTCTATTTATTTAAAATGACTAAATCATAAATTAAAATAGAATTTCTCATTCTGTTTTCTTTTTCAGTCATCAAATCCCCGTTCCAGTGCTTCATGGTCGGCCGGCTTGTGATGGAAAGAACTGCAAAGCTATAGGTTTGTTGACTGGATGGAAAGAGTTGTTGACTCACGCAGAAGATGGAGGAAGTGGAAACAGTTTGACTGACGACACCGCTGTGGTGTTGTTGGGCGAGTGATCTTTCATTTGGGAGCATCTTTGTTCGCTGACACCTTGAGTTCCATTTTTTTTTTTTTTACCCCCTCCTTGTTGACACTTTCTCCACATCCACTCTTTTGAGAGAGCAGGGATATCCCATATCCAAGCATCTGAGAGGTTGCCATGATGCAGATGTAGCGTCCTGCAGTTGTGGAGGTAGTGGTGGAGCTGGAGGAGGTGGCGGCGGCGGCAGAGGTGGTGGTGGCGGTGGTGGTGAACGTCCAGGGATGGGGAGCGCTCCGTATCCAGCCAGCGAGTGGAAGGGGAAGGGGCGAGGCGGCCTGCAGGAGCTGGGCTGCATGCGCTGGAAGGTCAGCAAGCAGAAAGGAAGTGGTGGAGGAGGAGGAGGGGAGGTGGTGGTGGGAGCGGACGAGAGGAGGTGCAGGGATCCCACAGACTCTCAGCAGCAGCAGGATCTCTCATCCTCCTCTTCCTCCCTCATCCCCCCTCTGCCTCCTCAACCATCTCTGACACCTCCAGCCATTTATCACGAGAAGCAGCGGCGGGAGCTGTGCGCCCTGCACGCGCTCAACAACGTCTTCCAGGACGGGACGGCCTTCAGTAGGGACACCTTGCAGGAGATATACCAGAGGTGGGACAGCTGGCTCACTTGTCTATATGAATATTTAGCCTGTGTGCATGAAATGTTATGAATAATCTCTTATTATCGACTCGTTGCAGGCTTTCTCCCAGCACTCTGGTGACGCCTCACAAGAAGAGCATGCTGGGAAATGGGAACTATGATGTAAACGTCATTATGGCAGCGCTGCAGACCCGAGGGTTTGAGGCAGTTTGGTGGGATAAAAGAAGGTATTTCTGTTGTCTTTATTCTTGCACTATATAAAAAAGTATAAGGTAGTTAAAGGACAATAGTGGTTTCATTTATGTTTTAGATTTTCTTGTTCACATCAATTTCTGTTTCTGTTGTACCTGCAGTATTTTTTTTTGTTACCACTGTCCACATTGTTTCCCTAAATAGTCATTATGAGAGTCAGGTAGACAAGTATACAGTATATATTTTTGACATCTGAGCATTCAAAGGTCCAGTTTGTAGGACAGTGATACTCGGCGTACAGCCTATGGGCCAAATCTGGCCCCCGACCATTTTCTAATTCACAATAGAAATAACGTCATTTACGTCAGCTATTGTTTTTGTACTTTAAGTATACAGAAGATGCCAGAGTGTATGAACAGCATCAACATAAAATTGTTTAACAAAAATCCTTGTGAAATGTCCTGAAATCCTAGAAATGTCAAAAAATCCTTGAAACGTCCTAAAATCCTAGACAGGTCCTAAAATTTGAGTAATGTCCTAAAATCTTACAAATGTCCTAAAAACCCAGAAACTTCCTGAAATTCTCGAAATGTCCTAAAATAGTAGAAATGTTCTAAAATCTTTAATTCATGCAGTGTTATCTTGAGTTAGTGAAGAAAACCTTTTCAGTTTGCCAGCGTGGAAAATGTCAAACATAATGATTTATGATTAGTTGGGAACATGTTTAACAAAAATGAAAATGCACGTTTGGGAAGTACTGGTTTATACTAGATGAGTTGTGTGAGAGTTTGGAAACAGATGTTTTTATGTAGTTTTGTTGTTGCTTGACGTGATCCCCAAACAGTCAGTTCGTCAATATGATAGCCTTTTTCTGTGGCGACAGGGGAGGAATGTTAACTTTTCTTCACAAGTTCACTGTACTTGACTGATTTACACATGGTGTTTTTTGGGCAACGTATTTCTTTCAATCCTAAAGTGTAACAACATAACACATAAATGTTGTTAAAAGGCTCTGTGTCCTCCTCTGCACCCCGGCCTCCTAATCAGCAGGTCCTGAATGATCTCTGTGATTAGTCAGCTGCTCCATCAGTTGGCAAAGTCTAAGAGACACTTTTATCAGCATTCCTGCCTCCCTCATTAACAGACTTGCATGACTGTTGACAACAACAGCAGCCACAGACCCTCCTTTATCAGTAAAAGATAATGTTATCAGAAAAGCCATATTTTCTCTGTTTCAGGCTAAGCAAGAACAAAATCATAGCCATGGGAAAAAACAGCTCTCTGCTGCTTTTTGATAAAACACATTGGTGATTAAACTGTAATTAGAGCCTTTACATCATTCTAAATACTCAGTATTGATATGTTTGTCATCTAGCTTTTGACCTAGGACTGTTTGAATAATTCTCCTGGTATTGCATTCACATCCTTTTGGGAAACTAGAATAATCACTATCACTGGCAATGTACCCAAACACAGAGCGACCTCATGATAACACACAAACGGGTTTCCAGATTAAGGTCATTTTGATATCATAAAGTGTATAAAACTTATTTTAAACATACAAGTGTGCTAAAAAAAATGGTCAACAGTGATGCAAAGGTTTAGACTGCTTATATATGACAGAATAAAGCAGTGAAACTCCTAGAAATGTCCTAAAATCTGACAATCACCCTTAATTTATAGAAACATCGTTGAGTCCGATAAACATCCTAAAATCCTAGAAATGATCTAAAATACGAGAAACAACCCAAAATCCTAGAAATGTCCTAAAGTCCAAGAAACAACCTAAAATCCTACAAAGGTCCTGAACACTGAGAAACATCCTAAAATCCAACAAATGCCCTAAAATCTTTGAAATGTCCTAAAGTCTTAAAAATGTCCAAAAATCCAAGAAACATGTATGGGGCTGATGCACCTGTCCCCTGGTCTCCTGTCATTTTGCAAAAATGGGCCTCAAGCAACGCAAGTTTATTGTTCCTGGGATTAAAGAATTGCAAAAGCCCTCATTTCCTGCCATAATAAATTGCTCTCTTCCTTCAGGGATGTCGGCAGCATCGAGCTGTCCAATGTGACGGGCTTCATTCTGAACGTGCCATCCAACCTGCGCTGGGGGCCTCTGCGGCTGCCGCTTAAACGACAGCACTGGATTGGAGTCAGAGAGGTGGGCGGGGTCTACTACAATCTGGACTCTAAGCTGCGCAGCCCGCAACCCATCGGCAACGTGGATGAACTCAGGTGGGAGGGACGGCATGTGTATGTTTATTTAGAATAGTGCATTGCAGTGTATTCATCTGTTTGAGTTGTTTTAGCAGCAGAGTGGCGATCATGGTGTTGGTCTGTATGTTTAACACTTTTGTCCAGAGCGAGACTGATTTTTTTCAATTATCGGCCAGATTGCTGTGAAACTTTACATTAATTCGGGTACTAAAATCTGTGACTTAATTAACACTCTCTGCACCTGTTTCAAAGTAAAAGCCTTGGATTTGTTCACAGCTGAAAGTGTTTTTTACTGTGAAGAAGCTGCAAGTGTTGAGTTTGCATTTACAGTACTTTAACACTGCAGCACAAATCATTACAGCTCCTAAATAAATGTCATAATTGTCAACTCCTAGAAATTTCCTAAAATCCTGGAAACATCCTAAAATTCTAGAAATGTTCTGAAATCCAAGAAACATCCTAAAATCTTGGAAACATGTATGTGGATGCTGCAACTGGCCCCCAAGCAAAGCAAGTTGAATATCCCTGAGTAAAAGTAACAAATTCTTCTTCAAAACTAAACATATTTCCTTTTTTTAACTGGCAGGTTCAGCAATTTTTTATTTATTTATTAATGTTTGGCAAATTTTATAGAAAACTGGAAAATTGTGGGTGATTTATTTTTATTTTTTAATTAAACAGGTTCTTTAAAAGTCACCAAAATAACACTGCTTATCATAGCCGGAAAATGTAAAAACAGAAATAATTGTTAGATTTTTACATTTCTGATGGTCCTTAAACACATCATATCGGACACTGAAATTATGTTTGAATAATGTATCTTTGATAAACGTTGGGCAACAAAAAAATACGTCCTTTGGGTCCTTTAAAAGTCATGAAAAAGTTATGAAATTTCTTCCATGACTTTCCATGTGTGCAAACTCTGGGGATTGTATATTACTGCTGTGTTTTTGCTGCCCCTCAGTGGCCAAAAAGAGAACTTGCAGCTCAAAAGCAGGTCTACTCTTTGAATTGTGACTCTGTGTGTTGTTGGGTTTTTATAAAAATTGATATAAAACTCTTGGTCTTCATGCTTGTCATCATAGTAACTTTCCTATTTTGCAAACTCCAGGAAGTTTCTCCGCCAGCAGCTACGAGGGAAGAACTGTGAACTCTTGTTGGTCGTCTCAGAGGAAGTAGAAGCGCACCAAACATGGCGGTCTGACAGCTAATGGTGAAACCAGCCGATCGCAGCTTCGACCAGGCCAACGGGCCAATCACAGGAGGAACGGGAGAGGAAGTAAAGTCGTGCACAGCCAATCAAATGGATGCACACCTGCAGATGTATTTTCCCCCCTTTACTGGGTTTTGTTTACACAGCCATTGCTGGACTCTTTACGTGAGAGGACGCAGAGCAATGAAGGAAGCAAACACTTAACAGGGAGAATCACAGTCCTTTACTCACAACACAGTTATGAAAAGTTATTATTCTGTTTCTGCTATTCTTGTTTTTATATATATTGACTATTTTTCAATGTCAGTTTTGATCCGTTTTCTTTTTACTGTTCGAGTTTCCAAAGTCGCGGAGTTCAGGCTTTACGAAAACGCTGTGTTTATCTGCTGCCTCCCTCGTCCCTGCTTTCAGTCATGATGTTCACTGATGTGTCTCTGTGTTTTTCGTGAATGTCTCGCTCTGTCTGTATCCTCCGTCTTTCACTTTCACCAAAGCGTGCCCTTTCTGGCCTCAGTCTGACTCCATCTCACTCCTCCTCTTGGCCCGTTTTTCATACATCACAGGTCAAAAAAATTGATTTATCACGTTGCCAACTTTGTATTTCATCCCAAACACCTCTGGCGCAGTCTGACCTTGGACTGCACCAAGGCTGTGCCGACACAACCGTTTTATATGCAACAGAGCAATGCAACAGCCAGGCCAAGCACTCCCTCTAGTGGAGGTTTGCCTCCATTTCTGTAACAGCATCATTCAGCCCGTTTTCTTTAATTGTTCAAATGGTTACTTTCAAGTGATGGAGTGCTTGTCATCAAGTGAATAATGCAATATTAACAGTTGTCATCTCTCAACACAACTATACTGTATCGTGATGTAATATTTAACAAACTAGGATGATAAGAAAACTTGTTGTCTAAATTATTTATGAGATCAAATTTTAAAATGTTACAGAAATTGGCCATACACGACAGTTAATTTTTTTGACTTTGGAAAAAGCAATCCGCCAAAACAAGAAGTTCAACTATACAGCTTGTTCTGGAGCTTTTCACCACATCATAACAAATATGCCAAGAACTCTAATTTATCATAGAAAACTGAATATCTATCTGTTAGACAGACAAAACAAGCTGAATAGCATTGTATGTTAAGCTCAAAAGCTCCAGAACAAGCGAATAAGAGATCTTTGAGTTTAGATTGAATTTATTGTTAAAAATCATCAAATCAATATAAAGAAATATTGTCGTATTAGTCCATGGCACTCAATTTCTTTTAGTTACACTAACGTTTTAGCTTAAAAAAAAAAAGAATGTCTGGACTGCCTTAAATTTTTAAGTTGACTGAATTTGAAAAGACAAGTTGAAGTATTACAGAATTACCTCAAAACTTTTCTTCTCAAATTCAGTAAACTTATTTTTTCTAGGCAACTGTCACACTAGCTTCTAAGTTCAAACACCCAGTTTTAATTAGTTCAGTTAGAGCCACAACCATTTCTTGCACAGTGGTTAAAAGATGCCACAAGGGACAATGCTTATTCACTGTTTTGTTTCATTTTCCTTTGGCGCCGCAGTGGTCGCCACCACCACAGCAGCCCTCTGTAGCACACTAGCTGATGCAGGCCTCGTCCTCCTCCATAACAGATTATGTCAAACCTGCCAAACACAGCTCAGAGAGGACGTCACAGATCGTCCCATCAGGTCATATACAATCAGCAGGGGTCTCTAATGTGTGATAGCTCAGTCTGAGGAGAGGTTAGGTGGTTGGTTGCGCAAAAGGAAGTTTGAGAAAGAGTGGAGGCGGAGCACAGTGTGCCTGAGTAGAGAGCAATGTAGAAAATGTAGGAAGAAAAGTGAAAGTTGATTTAGCGACAAATGTCCGGTCAGAGGTGTTGTGGTCGACTATTGTGACATGAGCCTTACGAGAGATTTTGTAGCTTTCAAATCAGCTTAAGAGAAACTGTTAATACTACACATATTGTCTCTTAATGACAATATTGGCCTTAACTTGTTTACATTTAAAAAAAAAAAAAATCTATTTGTTGCGCTGAAAGATTACGAGGGGCTGTGCAGTTTGATGCCATTTCAGGAGATTTATTCCAAAGCGCCGATTTATCGTAAAAATAGAGGAGAAGCTCATCAGATGTTATGTTTTCACTTTTGCAGCCAAGGGCTTTACGTTATTTTCAAGTGTTTGATTTTATAAAGATCGTGTTTTTTTTTTCATTGGTGCATGTCTTATTTTTTTGGAATGACACTCTTTGATTCCAGCCCAAAGTGATATTATATCTAAGTAAACCTGCATCGAAACTTCAGAGAGGTTGTCATTAATTTGCTGAAAGTTTTGGACCCAATCACGTCATGACTCGTGTCTCACAGAAACATTCAACTTTTGTTGTTTTTTTTTGCCATGACAATCCATTCAGCCCTTTCAGCATAAGGAATCCTGATTGTCACTGTATTTTTTTTTTTTTTTTTGCATAGAAATAAAATGCTTATAATGGCACTTTATGTATAAGCTACAGTGTAAGTGTGTTAAATGGGTCATTATTTGCATGACATTATCATTGCTGCAGAGCTCCTAAAGTCCTGAAAGGTGATATTTTTTATTTTGTCCACACAAGTAAATTACCATGTGTGCACTAGTTAACTTGCACACAAGAAAATGACTTGTTCCCTTGGACAATAACTTGTTCCCACAAATGAATTAACTTAATTAATTAATTTAATAATTTATCTTGTGTGCAGGAGATTATAGGCTAACTTGTACTTATACAATAATTAACTGGTTTGCACAAGATAATAACTTGTTCCCACAAATTAATTAACTTGATCCCCATGACAATAATCTGTGATTACAAGACAATTTATGTGTGTGCAAACAAACAAGAACTTGTTCCCTCTAGTTGTTTTGTCCTCATAAGATAATTACCTTGTTTCCTGTGATAATAGCATGATCCCATAAGATAATTAACTTGTGTGCAAATTAATAACTTGTTCCCACAAGTTATTATTTTGTTCTTACAAGATAACAACTTGTTCCCACAAGATAATGAACTTATTCCCCCGTGATATTAACTTGTTCCCACAAGATAATTAACTTTTTCCCTGTGATAATAATTTGTTCCCACAGATTAATGAACTTGTTCCCATAGATTAATTAACTTGTTTCGCATGATAATAATTTGTCACAAGATAGCACAAAAAATAACGTGTTTGCACAAGTTAACCGTGTGTGAGTAGTTAATATTGTCACAAGATAATGATTTGTGCGCACAAGATTAAAATAATATATCACCATTCAGGGGCTCTGTAAATTACAAAGCAGAATGTGGATTTTCTCTGCCTGGTTGGGGATGTTTTACTCAATAGTGGAAATTAATCCAGCACAGTTATAGCAGCTCCTCCACGCCTAGCCCAACTGTGTTGCAAAAACACAGATTTTTAACCCGGAACTGCTATATTAAATATTAAATCACCAGGTCTGTTTGATTTGGAGATGGAGACATCTGTGGATAATCATCAACCACTAGATGCCACTTAATCCTACTGTAAATGATCCTTTAATATATACTTTTGTGTTACAAATATAATACTCCTAATATTTAATAATGCATCAGTCCCAAGTGCAGTTCTGCTCTGATAACTTTATAATTTCACCAGTTAGATTTTGAATGACAGACTTTCACTTTCACATCGTAGTGTTTCTGCTTTAAGTATTCAGTATCCATCCACACTGACTGTATGAATGATGAGGCAGCTAGTGACGCGCGCGGACTCATTGTAAAAGGGAGCGCGCTGTCGGGTGCGCGCGGAGCGGTGTGCAGATGTGTCGCAGATTTTGTAAAGTCACTGGACGCACGGCAAGATCCAGCAGGAGGAGGAGGAAGTCGCTCCGGACCAACGGGCCTTCAAACTGTCAGGAAAACAAATACGCGGGAGGAGGAGGACAGAACCGGAGCAGCGCTATTATCACCGGTTAACGTTAGCTTAGTTTGCGCCGGAGAAAGACGTTACTTTGACAGTTAAAACCCAAAAAGACAGCGGCGTGCACGGAGATGGAGCTGTCAGCGATTGGAGAGCAAGTGTTTGCTGTGGAATCAATCGTCAAGAAAAGAGTTAGAAAGGTACGCGTTTTAAATGCTGCATAAATGTGTCAGTCAGCACTCAGGAGACACATTTTTTGGGATGCTACTTTGTGTGCTAATGACAGCTTGAGAGCTTAAATGAGCAGAATTGCGCCACTAATCTGGTTATCTAATTGCAGGCTGTATAAAGGGGGCGGGTTACAGGAGGATGTCCCTTTAATGTAACGTGCACCGTGTTGTCACTACAGTTTAACGTGCTAGCAGGAAAAGGACAGCGTTATGTTACGAACCAAAACATCTTTATTTTAGGCCTGTTTACTCCCTAATGGGGTCTGACTCCGAGTTACCAGATGGTGTTGACATATGCAGGTGCGCAGCTAGAAATTATGGCGCTTCAGGATGCACAAGGGCCCCCCAAAACTCCTTTGTTTACAAGTTGCCCCCCTCCCCAGTCATGGTATGGTCGACATCATGCTGAATAATAGGACTGTGCTGACAGAGTTATGCCAGTCGAATCGAATTTTGCAGTTCAAAAAGGATATTCAAGGATTCGTTAAAGTTTTAACATCTGAAAGGCTCAAAGGGACGTTCTTTGCAGGTGTCAACCAATATTGGTTTTTCAGGGCCAATACCGCTTATTATTAGTTAATCAGACCAATAACTTGTATTTGAAACTGATAAGCATTTACAATTTTTTTTTAAAAATCTTTCTGTCAGTACTTAGATTTTGGAGTATAGCAAACTCCAACACAAACTATGTTTAAATGCCTTTAGCAAATGTTTAATCAAAACTGAAACATTCAACATGAAAGTTCAGCATAAAAGTCAAGAGCACTCACTCCATAGCAAAATCTGGGGACCAGAACACCCCCAGAAAGTGCACTGCACAGAAAAAAACGACTGTTCAACTTAACGCAATCTCAGTAGACTGAGGGGTCTCTAACTCATAATTCGAGTCTCTGACTTTGAAGAGGCAGCCCTACTGAATAATTAAACATTAAATGTACAGAGCCGGTCAAAACACTTTAAAAACACTTTAACCGGACATACCACGGACAGTTGCAGGGATCGTTATTAAATTCATTCTAAGATAAGAACCATAATAGCTGGAAGATACATTCTCTTTGCAGCAGAAAGTTAAGGCTTCTGTCTTCGGTCTCATCATGTTGTACACTTGTAAAGACATCATTATCTTATGTTACATGCTGTGCAAAACTGCATGAAAATGCAGTGTGAGTCCACACTGCAATGACTTACGGCGTGCTAAGAAATATTTATTTCTAGATTTAAAAATCTTTCAGATTAATGTTTTCTTAATTTGTAAAATCTGATGAAAAATTATGTCAGATTTTTGTTTTTTGGGGGGGTAGGGATAAAATGTCAATACTTTTATTAATTATTATGGCTTATTGACTAACATAACCTTTAAGCTTAGGGTATACATATTTTATGGATATGAAGCATTTGAAGATACTCCAAGAAATGACATCAATAAGCAAAAATACCAACCGAGGCACAAACTAAAATGAACTTAGAGATTTACTTGATATTAAAATGGTTTGAGCTTCAAGCAAGGCTTCAAAGTGTATAAAGTGAAAGTTTAGTAGAGACAGAATATACATAGGTCAATGTTAAAACCACATGTGGTATTCCGTGGACTATATCTGTCCGTCCACAACTCAAACAAGCCGACATATGTTGCTGCTAACTCTGAAATTCTCAGTAAAGTGCAAAATATTAGATGATAGCTTGATATTTCGCTTATAGGAGGATAACCATACATAAACAAGATTTTGAGACTTAAATCCAGTGTTTGGGTTATCAAAGTACACAAAGGCATCTTGAGTTGAGCTGTCCTATAGTATGATGATATTTTCACGCTTTGCAGGTGAAGTATATGATCTACATTGCACGTTATGGATGATATGGGCACCTTTTTACTGTATATGTGGAAGTGGGTAAGGAAAATGAAGTCGGGAAAAGTGATGACTTCACCCGCTGGGAATACCTTTGAGAGCTGGGAAGTTATTATGGGATGATGTCACCAAGGGTGACTAACTCTGAGTAGCTTGGCTGGTGTATGAGAAACATAGAGTACACTTTTCATTATCTGTTAATTATGGATATTTTCTGATGGCATGGCAACAACTCCATTCAACAGCAACAATATAGTGGAATATAGACAATAAGGAGGTAAATATCACCCACAGCAAGTATCATAGTCAAGAAAACCACTGACTAAGACAGTGAAGAGGTCTGATCTTTACTTGCACGACTATACTTTCATTACTTGTATAATACTATACAGTCTGCAATTCATAATGGTTTGAGCTTAGTAAGATCTTAACCGTCAACAAGCAAACATGTCATCTCCTTTCTAATGATGCTGACGCCCTTTGGCGAATCATTAACAAGATGCATCACCCTGCAAAATTCAATGAAATCCAAATCCTTGTTGTGACAATTAGAGCCTGAAAACTTTAATCAAACTAAAATCTAATCTTTGATGTCTGAGATATTGCTCCTGATCTTATAGCCTAGTTGTGTCTGTTTATTGTTACACCTCCATTTCATCATTAAAAAAAAAAATCCCAAATGATTATGTTTGGTGAAGGCGCATTATGACTTGCTTAAAGTTTAGGATTTGTCAGTCTTGACTTAAGTTCAAAGACTTGAGGCTTACTTGTGACTTGCAAAACAATGACTTGGCCCCACTTCTGCTAGCTGCAGATGTACACTTCCTTCTGTGCTGTGATTCAGTAGGCAGGTGTTGCTCTGTAGACAGAAAACAAGAAACTGCTCACAACCAGGTTGCTGGATTATCTTGATTTACCGGGTCAGGATTTCTGGAAATAGACATTGCTGTTTTTCAAATGTATTTTTTGGCACTAACAGCACCACAAACCAAGTGCCATCTAGTTCCATTATATTGGAGAGAAGGCAGACATCTCTACTGTCAATATCTCCAACGCTCAGCAACTCACACCTAAACTATCTAGATAGATAAATAGCACTACAGGTAAGAGGAAAAATATGTATTTTTCGGTTTTGGGGTGAACTGTCCCTTTAAGGCATTATATTTTGAAGTCTCACTCCCTGACTGATACTGCTCTTAAACTTTGTGTCCTCAGGGGAATGTGGAGTATCTGTTGAAGTGGAAAGGATGGCCTCCAAAGTAAGTAAACTTCATCAGAGGGCTTGTTGGATTACACAACAGTCCCAAATGTACATCATATTCCCATTGCCACATGTATCACATTAATGGACCATACACATTTTTGAATCCTCTTACAGGTATAGCACATGGGAACCCGAGGAACACATTCTGGACCAGCGTTTGGTGCAGGCCTATGAAGAAAAGTAAGACTCCACTGCACATATAATAATACTCGCCCTGAATCCAGGATATTTTAGAGGGTTTGAGACCAGTTTGCTACAGTTACCAAACATCATTTGAACTGTCATGGGCATTTCAACCAAAAATAAATTGGTACAGAATCTGAAACGTTTAGCTGAAACCAAACCGTGTCATAGTTTAAAGATTGGAAACAGAGGATGGAGAAGTTGAAATCATCAGAAAAAAATCTTGTGCAGTATTTTCATCAATAGCTGGTTCATGCTTGATTTTTGGGTAAAAGCAGTAACAGAACAATGGTAGGTAATAAATGTTATGTGCGCATTTGCTGCTACTGTTTACTTTCAGTTGTGCATTGTGTAACGCCCTCTGTTGATGACACATCTTTGATTGACAGTGGTTCAGCGCAAAACTGGTGGAAACGCCAGCTGGTATGCTACATAGCACCAATCCTCCAGGAATCATAAACAGAACCAGTTCAAGAACCAGAGCAGATTTAGTGGAATAGTTGAAATATTCAGAACAAATCTCTTTTCTTCTTACATTACATGAATCGTTAAGAGATTGCTCCCCCCAAATCATCTCCAAAGTTGGTCCTAAAAACATCTGTCCACACTTATAAAGGTGGTGTAAAATATGAATGTTTTGTAAAATAAGCAGGCAGCTTCTTGACAAAGTGTCAAAAATCTGGTGGACCGATGAAAAATAAAATAGTAGTTGCAAAGTAGCAGAATGTTTTTATTAGCTGCTAGAATTTGTTCTGTTAATATAGATTTGTTTTTATCCCAAAACAAGCATGGACTATTGATGAGACCAATGCATGCTCTTTTTTTCCCAGTGATTTCCCACTGAACTGTTACAGCTGACTGAAGCAGCACAGGCAGGCAGCACCCAAATGCAGAACAACAAGCAGGTGTTTTAGAAAAAAATACTTTGAAGAAAAACAGGCTTACAAGCAGGTGAGATGAATTCCAACCAGGCAGACGAACAGGAGGAATCATCGACAGGAAAAACCAAAAACGCAGGGAAACCACAGGGAACATGAACAGATGATCAAACTGGGCCTGTAGCAGTAGGAGACAGTAATCAGGGAAGCAAAAACAGGTGAGTGAGGGACTGGTGTAACAAATCAGGAAGACACAATGACAGGAAGTAAAACCGGACATGACACATGAGCAGTAAGCCTACAAAATAAAACAAGAAACAGACTAACCCTTAAAAAACTGAGCAAATATGTTGGACTTCTTTCATAAACCTGGAAATTAATAGGCATCTTAACAAGACATGGTCCAAAAATTAGCAGGAAATTAGTAAATAAATAAATAAAAAATAACAAGAACATGACCTGAAAATAATAAAAAAAAAAAAAAAAAAAGAAAAAAAAAAACAGAAACAAATAAGAAAATGACAAAAAAAACCCAACTTTTTTTCCCTGTAACATAATTTTAAATATATTTTTACATATACAGTTTTCTGGACATTTTTCCGTAGAATTTTTCAAATTTTTGTAATTAATTTCCAGGTCATTTTCTTGTCACTTTTTATGATTTTTTTTTTTTTGCATTTTGTAGGACATTTCTCGCCAATTTGCTTATTGTCCTTTTTCGCTTGTTTTTTGAATAAATACATTTTTTTATTTTAGTGTCATGCCACCTACAGGCCCATCCTGCATGGGATTATATGACACCTTTACAACAAAGAAAACAATAGTCCACAGTACATATTTCATTACGTGAAAATAGCTTCCGGTATTGCTGGCCAAAAATCATAATTACAGCTGAACAACAAATTCAAAATTACATTAAAAAATAAATAAGATAGATAAAATAAATAATTTAAAAATAATAATAATTGTAATTAGTAATTACAAAAATAAATTAGTAATAATTATAAAAGATCAGAAATCGAAAGAAATCAAACCAATTTGCTCAGGTTTCAGGGGCTTAATAGCTTGTAAAAGGCATCTCAACACAGCACAAGGACACTGATGTTGATCCAGGTTTTTAAACATAAAGGAATACATGTTTATTGGTTAACTCATTGTTAACATCCAAGTTTGCTTTGCTAGCTGTCTTGTTCCGCTACCTTTGACAATGGACTGTTGTGTTTTTGTCGTGTTACACTGCCTGTGGATCAGTGAAATATTGTAAGCAAAACGGGACGCAGTACTGATGTACTGACATGTGCCATCAGCCTACGTTTAACAGTGTGCTTGGCTTTTTAGAGAGCAGAGAGAGAGAACTTTGGGGCACAGGAGAAAAGGATCCAAAGCCAAAAGACTCCTTCTGCAGGTAAACCAAGAGTAACTGTTTTGTGCTATTTATACAACTCAGTTTCATTTTCCTGTTTGCTTTTTCGCCCGTCCAGTTTGACTGTAACTCCAAACACTCAGACTGAATTCAAAAGTAATTCAAGCTTTAATTTTCGAGCTCTCTCTCATCTATATTCAGGATACCGTCTACACCATGGACCTCCGCAGCGCTCACAAGACTCCAGAGCAACCTCCGCCACGCCTGCGTCTCTCCCTGACACGCTCTCTGCTCCCCGAGGATGAGGATCAGCCGTACGATGCCAGCAGGCAGCACCCACAATCACAACTGGCACATCAGGACAGCAAACCCAGGAGGTCAGAGTTCACGTGCCTTGACTCGAACCCCCCAAGTCCCACACAAGAGGACTGGGGAGACGAGGAGGAAGAGGAGGACAATGTTGAAAGTGAAGAGGATAGAGAGGAGGAGGCGCTAAAGGAGACAACAGAGAAGAGTGGAGGCACTTTAAATGGTAAGTGTGTCAGTTGGTCAGCCAGTGGACTCTAATCACCATCACGACCCAGTTTACTTGACTCGTTGTGAACCGTCCAGTTGGCACGGCCATGCCCGGGCTTTTTTTCACCAGGCACGCAACCAAAAACATGAGCTGATTAAAGTAAATATCATGCAGACATCATAAACAACTGTGTATCTGAAGTCTCTGCTGTGAAACAACAGTCTGTCCCATGGTGCAGCAGTCCTCTGCTTTGAAGCTTGACGCCACAGCAGATGAAGATTTTAATAAATTAATGATGATTTAAATGCCTTTACGCAGACAGTAGCACAGTCCAGAGACATTATGTTTTTTGGCTGTCTGTCCGTTTATCCCATTTAAAAAAAAAAAAAAAAAAAAAAAAACTTGTACAAACATGCACTTGGACTCAATGATGGGCTGATTTGATTTTGGTTGTCAAAGATCAAGGTGACAGTGCAGCTATCTCATTTTTAACACCATACCTCAAGAATACTTTGAGGGATTTCTTTTTAATTTGGCACAAACGTCCAATAGAACTTGAAGGAGTTTTTCTCTTGGTTGCTGCAAGTAGAAAAAACTCTCACCCTCCCAGGGTGAGCGCTATGTTCAGAATTCTTAAAAGCAACTCAATAAGCAGTAAATAACTGAATGTCCACACAGAATTTAGAATTTTGAGTTCAAACCTTTTAGTGAATCTTTTCAAGCAAGCAATGAGCAGTTACAGAGCTCTGGATCAGAAATGCCTCTCCCTAGCCGATAACATCAGCGAGTCAGCCTGCATTCTGACAACCTGTCTTTCCCTGATCCAGTATTTTATACTATTTACAATGAGGAAATGTGAATGAAGGTAGAATCATCTTCTGGTTGGTTCCCCTCGTCATCTGGCTCCCCATTCAGCGTGGCATTTTCTCTGGATTGGTCAACTTCGAGGACAGTCCCTTTTTAGGAGTTGTTTTTTCTTCTCTGCATGACCTGTTGAACTCAGTCACAGAGACCAGACACCCACACTCTTTTTTTTGTATCATATACACATTAAATTTTCCTCATTTTTGTCTCTGTTTACGGGTGACCTTCACATGACACTCCTAAATGACCTATACAGTAGCATTTCAGTTCCTCTAACGGTAGTTTCAGCATTCTTACTTCAGCATTCTTGCGATTGCATAACAATTTTAACCTTGCTTGGACAGAGCCTTAAGGGCTCATGTCACATGAAACTTGTTCCCTATCCTAGCATTATAATCACACTTTAGCTGGAATCATTGTTCAGTTACAGAGATTTAGGTTACATACTAACATACTCCAACAAACTCAACAATGAACTAAATACATTTTGGTTGCCATAGGTCAAAGGTCACTTGGACCTTACATCTCTTTCATGTGAATGTGTTTTCTCAAGAACTCCTTGAGGGAATTTCTTCAAATATGGCACCAAAACTCACTTTGACCCACCTGTGAACTTATTAGAATTTGGTGGTCAAAGGACAAGGTCACCATGACTTTGTCTGTCTCTTTCTCGTTAACGAAATATTTTTTAAAAACTTTTTGGGAATTTTTTTCAAATTTAACACGCATTCACTTTTAGTCAGTGATGAACTACTTAGACTTTTGTGGTCGAAGGTCAAGGTCAGTGTGACTTTGTGTGTTTTATTCTGTTGAATGCAATATCTCAAGAATACCTCAAGGGATTTTTTTCCAAATTTGGCATCCAACATCCACTTGGACTCAAAAATGAAATGTTTAGAATTTCGTGGTCAGAGGTCAAGGTTACTATGACTTTACGAAACATTATGTTGGCCATAACTTAAGACTTTGTTCATTAATTATGACAAACTTGTAGTGTAGTTTGACAGAGCTGTGATAAACATTTTCGTGATTTAAAGGTGAGACATCAGTAAATCTCCCCAAATTAATGACAAATTGATCGCAGAACGGGGCACTTGTCTCCTCCCCGTCGCCTCTAAAGAAAGTCAGATCTGTCTGCTCCTGCAGCCACATACCTGCCTGTTCGTAACAACTATCAGAGCAGAGACAGTCTGTCCAGTTCAGTCCAGGGAGGTTAATTCAGTAACAGCACATGTGATACCCGATACAATCAACTCTGCCCTCTGTCTTCCTCTCTCCTTAATACCATCTCACACAGGAAAGGAGAGGACAGGAGAATGGAGCTCCGCCATCGAGGCATCAGAGAAGCCTGATGACACCTGGAGGCCCATCATCTGTCCGGGGGAAGTGACAGTCACAGACGTCACCCTCAACTCCCTCACAGTGACTTTCCGAGAGTCCAGAGTGGCCAAAGGCTTCTTCAGAGACTGGGGTTTGGCGATCTGATGTGTGATGTTTTAGTAGGTTTGGTGGGGAGGGCGCTGCAAAAGGGTTTAATCACAGGTCGGGAATGGCAGTTGAGGGCCATTGAGAGCAGTTGAGTTGTTGGTGTTATTCCCTTCCGCTCTGTTGTTCCCCTCACCTACTGCTTCCAACCTGGTCACGTTTACATGCACAGAGTCACCTTACATTGTGTTTAAGCTTACTGTTCATCTTTGTTACAGTTGGACAGAGTTACCTTGAATTCTGCTGGTGAGTGAGGGCGTGCAAAAATGCGAAAGTAACTGTACAGCCGCTCAATAACCCCAACAATTTAGTCATTTTCTCCAAAGAGACACAACCAAAACGTGGTGAATGTCAGCAAATTGAAAGTGAATCTGTTAATTCTACCGGGTCTAAAAGTTTGCATTCTCTTACAGCAGCTGCTCCTCTCATCCATTGATCCGATTTAATCAGCTCTGATAAGATCATTTGTTAATTATCCAGCCCAGGAGTCACAAACTTAAAAAAAGAAAACTCTCAAAGTGCTCCGCCTCAATTGCGTTAACATCCGACTTTGGAAAGGGGACACACAATGAAACAAGGGGACATGCGCTCATTTAAATAAGAGGGAAAAAAGAAAGTTTGCTGTCGTCGTTGTCATCTTCCCCTTGACCCCGCCACATAGTCTCATTGTTTTGGAAACACTGATACTCTCATAGTGCTACCTTTAGCACTATTACCTTTAAATTGGTTAACAGAATGGGCCTCATACGTGAAATCGTTGGTGTTTTTATCTTCTCTCATGCTTTTATTTTGTGAGATTGTCACAGGGTGAGGTTGGAGGAGGTCCCGAATGCAGAACAAAAACAGCAGACAGGAGTAAAGACAAAAGGCGAGCTTTAATGCTGATTGTAAAGTCCAAAAACACAAAGTACAAATAAAATGTGAATCAAAACCCAAAATGAATAAAGAAAACAAGGATCACAGGGAAAAATGCGGGTGCAGACAGGAGCAAACACGCAGGAGAACACTGGGAGGATAACTGGGTAGAGTCACAGCAGCGATAACACAGGAATACAGGGTAGTATCACAGTGAAGGTCAGATTAAGGGAAACACACAGGTATTTGTACACACAGGGGACTAATCAAGACAACAACACACAGCTGAGGTAGGTGGACACAAGAAACACAGGGATTGGCTAACACTAGGAACACTAGGATGGAGCAAACGAGACTAAAACAGAAACAGGTGGAGGTAAAACCAGACATGATACATTACAAAATAAAACAGGAAAAAAAACGTGAGAAACAAGGGAAACCCAACCAGAAACCCCCCCAAAAACAAAGTCTAAAATATATTCAAAACCCATAACCATGACAGAGTTGGGCTCTTACAAATTTTCCAAGTCAGACTGAGCAAGAGTAACAAGCTTGCACTTGTACATTTGACCAAAAAAGTTCACAGCAGCTACAATCATAAGGTAAATGTAGTGGTTTGTATGAACTGGAACGAGGAGTTTAGGTTAAGTAATGTGAGTAGTTGTGACGAGTTCTCTGTGCATGTAAACGCTGTTTCTCTCTTCCACACTAAACTAACCGTTCAGTACTGGATTCGTGTACATAAACTCCGGTGAGGTGGGCCTAGCCGTCAGTCCCATACTAACATACAGTGCTGTACCTTGTAGCCTGTGAACACATAGACTGTTACTACTGTACAACACACAGCGTAGTCCTGTATGCGTTTCAGAATCAGATGATTTGATCCGCCTGCATGCCTTTCCTCCTCCGGTACAGTTATATCGATGCAAAGACAGACTGTAGTTTTCTCCGCTTACCCTCCGAGCGTCTTCATCTCAAAACACACAACTCAACACACACTCGATGACTGAGTAATGTACCAAATTGGTAACGTACCAAGAAACTAGAGGAGACGTGATGACAGAATGTACTATGGAATTGCACTGAATTTACTGAGCTTTGTGTGTCCATCAGGAGCCAACAGGGTAAATCACAGAGTTTACGTGACAAAAACACTAAAGGGTTTTATTGATTTCCTGCATTCTTAAAGGGATAGATTTTTTTTAAATGGGGTTGTATGAGTTAGCTATGTATTGTACTGCTGTGGACAAAATCAGCAAAAAAACATATTTTAGTCACCTAAAAAATCAATATTAGTTCAAGCATCGGATAAATTCCGAATATCTTCATAGCTCTTCATAGCCGTTTTCTATGCTCCCTCCAAAGGAGCCTATCAGACTCCATTGCCAAAAACAGTAATTTTACCTCACAGAACACAGGAGCTGTTGATCTATCACTGCCTTGATTAGTTTTTGTGCGACCTTGGTGCATCAAAACTAACCCTTTAAAACACCAAAGTCACACAATAACAGAAACTAACTAGGTGATGAAGGCAGGGGTAGACCAGCAGATCATTTAGAAATGTTTCAGATCAGCTTGCAGCTTCTCATGACGGGGGTTTGCAAGAAGATATTCTCTTTTGTCAAAGAATCGATTCACAATTTTTTAATTCTGCGGGGCCCAAATGAACAGTAAAACTGTTTTGCTTGATGTTCTACTTGTTCATACAGGCCATTGAGAAGTCCTGAGCTCCAAAAAGATTTTGTCAAAAGGAAACCTATACAAAAGTTAACAAGCAATTTTTTGCAATCAGTGGAGTCGCCCCCTACTGGCTGTTAGGAAGAATGCAGGTTTATGGCCCTCAGCAGACTTCAGTCTGGTTTTAAAGCTCATTCTTGAGCTTGGAAACAGCTGAACAATTTCACCTCAAGATCTGTTACCAATAGAATAATATTATTGGATGTAATATCAGCCAGTAAAAATGTCTGTAATTCCAGGACAATCTAGCAAACTCCATCTGAATGAAAGTGAAACCTGTTGCTGCTTAGAAGGTAGAAAATTCATCTAAAAACCTGCATTATGCTGCAGAAAATGGATAAAATATATGCAATTTGGAGTTAATGAGCTAAAAAAGTTTAACGCAGGGTGATCCAGCTCCATCCAGCAAGCAAACAATCATAACAAATAATGCTATATTGATGTAATTACAAGTGTATTGAAAGTCTAAAAAAGACCCATATCACTCATTTAAAATCCCAGTGTGTTTGCCTGACCCTGCTGGCTTCCTGCCCAGTGGACACAGGAGCTAATGTGATGTGTCACGTCTGTGGAATCTTCCACAGCAGCGTCCCATTGGTCAGCACGTTGTTTATCGTACACTGAGGATGATGGGTAAGCATCTCGTGATCCCAAAACTGTCTGTGTGTGACAATGAAGCTGCAGGGAATGGAAGTGCCTGATGTTGCATCATTTTGTTGTTGTTGTTGTAGCTTTTAGGGCTAATGTCTCCCTCTATACCACATACACACACACACACACACACACACACACACACACACACACTGTTACTGTCCGGCCTTTCTTTGGTTTAACTGAATGCACGACTGATGCTTTTAAGACTTGAAATATGAGGAGACTTTAAAGGGGAGGAGGATGAAACGTTTATTTTTTAGTCGTTATTTTTCTACATTGACCTGAATGTATATTTATGTGTATTTGTGGCGCAGATGACTGAATAGTTTTTATACGGTTTGTGATAACCACTGAGCTGATGCCATATTTCAACGTACTGACGTGACAAAACAAGCACCCGGATTCGACGTCGCTTGATGTGGTCGCTTGTGCAGCTTCCGTCCACCGAGCGAAGAACCTTTGCACTTTATCGTGATGTAAACCTGCACATTACCTGCTCCGGTCTTTCAAGTGTCATTGTGTATAGAATATTTCTATGGTGATAATAAAATAAATGTTGCTCATATTTCATATCAATTTAATCTCTTGTTGCATTGCTTGTTGGTGTCCCAAAGGGTGACGGGCGGAATGATTCAGTTCAGCTTTGGTTCCCTTGGTTGATGCATTTAAAAACTCAACCTTTCCAAACATTCAAGTTGTGATATTCTTTACAAAATGGTTTCGACGTCGCTTGATGTGGTCGCTTGTGCGGCATAATAATAATAATAATAATAATAATAATAAATAATAATAATAATAATATATTACAAAAATGAAACAAAATCAGACAATAAGAAGACTGTCAATGGTAAAAAAGAAACATGTAAGTACAGATAACAGTAAGAGAAGTTAAAATGAAAGAATTATTCTAAAATAATAATAACATTAATTCAGGGTTAATTTTTTTTTTTTTTTTAATTTTGAACTCCAGGTACAATATTGCTTTTTACTTTTAAACATTATTATAAGACTTTTTATTTTCACTTATTTGATTCTGTTTTGCTACTGTATTTTTGGGGCAATCTAGTGCAAGAATTTCCTTCAGGATTAATAAAGTTCTTTATCTTATTTCTGCCAAGTAATTTTCAATTTTTTTTCATAATATTTTACTCAATTTCAGGACTTTATTTAAGTAGTTTAAACAGCCTATGTAGAGATACGGTTTATTTTAACACGGACTCTCCAGGCATTTGCGGATCAGCGAACTGTTGTTACCTGCCACATTTACTCCTTTGTTAGACATCCATCTGTAAACTAGCTGCATATTTTAATAGACCAGACTGGCACACAGGAACTTCGGTTAATTCCAAACCATTTCCAGGCCTGGAAAGGTTTTTCTAATATCCTAACTTTTTGAAGGAATTTCATGACTGTGGGAACCCTGTGAATTATAAACCAGACTATATAAATAAGTGTTCAGCTGGCAGGTTGGATGTGCTGCCAAATTCAGGAAAATGACCAGGAGACGGCTTATTGTAGTGAAATAAACATTCGGTTCACAGGAAACAGCTGTGGCATTGTGTTGTGTGATCAAACAGCACATTTTAAAACGGCCTTTTAATGTGAGCATCCCGAGGCACACCTGTGCAGTAATGATGCTGTTTAACCAGACACACCTGTCAGGGGGACGAGACGTGCTCACTCACTAAGAGTTTAACATGTTTCGGACCAAAATTTGTTCTTGAGTGCATAAGAAAAGTCTAAGATCTTTAACAACTCATGAAAAAAGAGAGAATAAAACTTTTGGGAAAATTCCACAATAAGTGAGGGCTGGACTCCAGACCAGACATCACAACTTTTTTTTTTTTTTTTTTTTTACAAGAACTTGGGCAATTTGGCAACGCAGTAAGAGGCCTCAAAAACAAAAAAGGCAGAAATTTTGGTTTCTTTTAATTTTTTTTCTGAATGCATGTACCCCTGGCATGTTGAGTTTGTTGCACATTTTGTTGTCTTTTTTTTCTTTTAAACTACAGAAAATCTCATCCATCAATGTTAAAAAAAAAAGCCGTAGAGTATTTTTCCAATGGTACAAACATACTTTATTGTACAATTAATTTATTGGCAAAAAAACAATCAGACCACCAAAATAACTTAAAAAAAAAAAAGAAACTAATGAAAATGGAGCAACAGTTATTTTTGCTTTCTCTCAGCAAGCACCAAAATTGTTAACAAGAGGAACGAAAAAAAGTGGTCAAAGATTCCATTTGAATACTAAACAAATATTTAAATAGTCTTATTTCCAGTCTCTGTTTCGGAGAAGAAATGATTAAAACAAAACTATTTGTTCAGTTGCCATCAGTTTGTACAGTGATTCAGTATGTTTTACAACTATATTCATGTACATGAAACATTTCTTAAAAAGGATGGTATAATATAACTCCACGGCCTCCCCAGAGCAAACTGAACGGCTGTCTGCAGTGTCTTTTTGCATCACCATAACATCTTTAATACAAAACAAAACATGTTTTTATCTAATAATTCCTGTAGCTTCAAGTTTTATTTCCAAAAAATAAAATTAAATAATATATCTATATATAAAAGACAGTTTTTCCTTGTTTTTTTTTCTTATAAAATAAGTCTCAAGATATATTGCCACCTGGTTCTGATGCGTCCCCCCCCCCCCCCCCCCATACCCAGCAAGCCCAACCTTTTGAGAAAAATAGTGAGCATGTGAATATTGTGTCTTCAGTCCTCTCCGTAAAAAGCTAAATGACCAAATTTCTTCCAGATCACACCTCGATTCAACCCCGTCTCGGCTCGACTTCCTGTATGAGATTGTTCAGGTGTGTTGCGATAACCCCTCCCTCCCGAAAAAACCTTGTCAAAAATACACAGAAAAAGGCGCATTGGTGCTTGTGACCCACGACACCCCATACTGTACCTTTTTAGAAAACAACACTGTACAGTAGCTCAGGAGTACTTTTGTAGTTTTTTTTTTTTTTTGTTTTTTTTGTTTTTTGTTTTTTTTTACAGATACAGCAAATATCCAATCGAACAAGAAGGGGAACAAGCAGCAGAAAATAATTTCTCTGCTCATAACGTTTTATGTACAGTATTTTTTTTTTTTTTTTTTTTTTACATCTTTCACTTTCATTACAAAAACAGTATCTAAGTCCACCATTTCTTACTTTGTACAGTACTAACATTGAATTAAATCTTGTGGCTGAGGGGCAGCCATGAGGGAAAGAAAGGGAAACCGCTGGGGGTGGGGCTTGAGGATACAGGCAGGATTAAACCTCTGCAGCCCCAAAAAAACTGTATCTCCAAGTCACAGTTCATAAACTTGTAATATATGTACACGCACGACGTTTTAACATCTGCTGGCTCGACGCAGAAGCGCAACAACGCCCTCCGACAGCCGGACGATCAGACATCAACAGTTCATCCCTCCGTAATCTGCGGGGGGGGGGAGAAGGTGCGCACATTCATAGGAGAACGGAGAAGTGGACCGAGGGTGGAAGGATTTGTTCTGCACAAAAATACCACGGTCAGTGTCACCCACTCCCCAAAAACACTGTTGAGGTTTTAACCTATAAACCCTGTCAAAACAAAACATCTAGGAAAACTCAAAACTGCATTGAACGCACCCTTCCACCCGCCTATAAAATAAATTCTATATATGTGAATTGTTGCAGTCGCTGTAAAAATGTACATTGCTGTGTCCAGAAAAAGATTCCTGTAACAGAAGATATGTTGATGCTTGTATTACAATCCATTGAGGGGAAAAAAATGAAATAAAATAACTCTCTGCAAAATACAATTATGACTGGAGGAAAACAATTAAAAAAAAAAAAAAGTACATCATGTCAACTCACTTTAATTTTTAGCCACATTTAAAATCTTAAAAATATTCATAAAAAGGCAAAATTCTCAGTCCCCAAAAATATTGTGTCATAGACTAAGGAAGAAATATCTTCAACCTGAAACGCTGCCCTTCCACCTTTTTGTACACAATTGGCAAAAATATATAGATATATATTAACAGCAATAACTTACCATTGTTTTAATTTATTCATTTATTGACTTCTAAGATTTATGTTGCATCTCCCATAGGAAGGAAGCTTCAGTTCTTATTTATACATCACAAAAATATTTAAATAAAAAATAAAAACTTCTAAAACCCCAAAGCCAGAGTCCCGCCTTGCGCTCCTCTCGTGGCAGTTTGTGATTTTGGGGCGACGGATCAGAGCATCGTTGTGGAGTCAAGGCTACATCAGGTCTAAACTGTTGTGGTTAATGTTCGTCCCCAGCTCCTGGTTGTTGTTGCTGCTGTTATTATTCCCACCCAACATGTCCGACTGCCCCCCCTGCACGCCGTGCATCCCCGTCATCCCGCTCAGCTGGGACATGATGGAGTTCTGGTCTGAGCTGAACTGGGCGGCGTCTACGGAGTTACCCGGCTGAGATAACGCCTGCTGCTGCTGGGGCTGTGGAGGTTGGGGCGGCGCCATGCTGGGGTGATGTTGGCCTATGTGGCCTGGATGGGGGGAGCCAGTCTGGGTCTGCGGGGAGATGCGATGAGGGGAGGGCTGGGGCTGAGGTTGGGAGGAGGGCTGCATGCGTGGGGACGGGCTGGAGTGTGGCGGTTGCGACTGCGGCCTCGGTGAGGGCTGAGGCGACCTGACCTGACTGCTGAGCGACCCCGCTGGGCCGAGTCCTCCTTGTCCTTGGAGATGGGGGGACTGCGCCATCTGCTGTTGGGGGCTCATGGGGCTGCTGTGCTGGGCTGGAGAGCCCCCGCCTAGATGCTGCTGCTGCAGGAGCCTCTGGTGGATGTTCTGGTGGAGCATGCCTTGGGATGTCTGCTGCAGAGGGGGCCCGCCACCCCCTCCACCTACCCCACCTTGCTGTTGTTGCCCCTGTCCTGGTCCGCCTTGCCCGGGCTGGAGTGGAGGTCCTCCTGGTCCTCCTGTGCCTCCACCGGGCCCTCCGTCTTGCCCTTGGAGCCCGCCCATTGAATTCTGCTGCTGCTGCTGTTGCATCTGCATCTGATGCTGCAGCCTCTGCTGGAGCGCTGCAGCCACCTGGGACATGGTGTTGGGGTAGCCTTGCTGCTGGCCAAGCTGTCCTGGCCCACCTTGTGGTCCCCCCTGCTGCTGCTGGGGACCTCCTACGCCTCCTCCCCCAGGCTGGGGCTGGGAGGGGGGGATCCCTGGCTGTCCCTGTCCAGGTTGCATGAACCCCTGCTGACCTTGCTGCTGCTGCTGGAGTCCTTGAGGCTGCTGGAACTGCCCGTGGTTTCCCATCTGTTGCTGCTGTTGCTGTTGTTGTTGTTGTTGTTGTTGTTGCTGCTGCTGCTGCTGCTGCTGCTGCAGGTGTCTCCTCATCAACAGCTCTCTGAACTGCGGCGTCATGTTGCTGATGTTGCCTTGTTGCCCAGCTTGCATTGCTCCCTGTTGTTGTTGCTGCTGCTGTAATGCAGCCATTTGCTGTTGCTGTAGATTACCAGGCAACATCGGACGTTGCTGCTGTTGCTGCTGCTGTAACTGCTGCAGCTGAGCGATGGTGGGCATGTTCCCTCCACCTGCTCCACCCTGAGCCATGTTCATCCCCGGCTGACCCGCCTGGTTCACATTACCCTGCTGCTGTCCGTCCATGTTAGGCAGCTGGTTCGCCCCGGGCCCTCCCACACCAGGCAGCACTCCACCAGCCCCTTGGAACCGCACACCTCCGGGACCCGCTTGTTGAGGCCCTCCCGGTCCTCCGGGGCCACCCTGACCGCCTTGATACCTTGCTGCTCTCTGCCTGATGAAAGCAGCCATGAGGGTCGGGTTGGAGCGGAGGATGTTGAGGACCTGCTGCTGTTGGAGGGGCGAGCTCGGAGAGCGCAGAGTTCTCAAGAGGTCTTGCAGTGCTGCCTGGGGGAGGTTTCCTGATGCAGCTGCAGCTGCTATAGAACTGGGGGCTCCTGGTGCACCCATTACCTGCATCAGCCCGCGGTTTCCTGGTTGCTGCTGTTGCTGATTCATTGGCTGCTGCTGGGCAACCGCTGGTTGCTGCTGTGGCGCCATGTGACCCATCATGCTCGGCCTTTGTTGTGGGTTCATGGTGGGTCCGCCAGGTCCCCACTGCTGGTTTGGTGGCTGTAGTTGCCCTCCGCCTGCCTGCTGGACCTGCTGCAGCTGCTGCTGAACCTGAGGCGGCAGCTGTGACTGAGGGCCGCTCTGCTGCATCCCCGCCAGCATCCCCTGCTGCTGCGGGTCTAACATAGTCCTGCCAACAACTCCCTGAGCCTGGGGGGGCAAACCCTGGGGCCCAATGTGGGGCATGCCCATTGGGGCCTGGGTGTTCTGGTGGTGAGGGTGCGAGGGTATCATGCCCCCCTGTCCCAGGCCACGAATCTGGGCTTGAGCCTGGGCCTGAGCCATCTGTCTCTGGGTCTCTGCGAGGCGCTGGATTTTTAGGGCTGTCTCTACAGCAGCCAGAGGGGGACCCTGCTGCTGGCCTGGCAATGACCCCTGGCCCTGGTTGGGTTGTTGCTGCTGCTGGGGTGGGGTGGCTGGACCCAGTCCAGGTTTTCCCAGGGACTGGTGGAGAGGAGAAGCCCCTGGTGGTCTGGGGTTGTACGGAGGCAGACCTCCAGGATGCTGCTGCTGCTGGACATTAGGCGGCTGCTGCTGGAGCTGTGGTACCATCTGCTGCTGAGGAGAGTTCATCATCCCCCCTGCACCTCCTCCACCCACCGGCTGGAACTGATGGAGGTGGTGCTGAGGGGGCATGGCACCACCTTGCTGCTGAACCTGCTGTTGCTGGCCTGGCGTTCCCATTCCCCCCATCCCCCCCATCCCAACTCCTTGCTGCGGAGGCAGCGCAGGCATGTTTCCCTGGGTGGGGGTCTGTGGGGTCGGTGGCTGCGTGCCCACAGATGTCGGGGTACCAGGACCTGTGGCTCCGTTGTTGGCTCCTGGAGAAGGCAGACCGTTACCCCCCGGGGCTCCTCCGGGAGGTGGCTGGCCCACTCTCTGCATGCTCGCCATTCTCCTCCTGAGCATCTGAGCCTGCTGGAGCCGGTGCTGCAGCTGCTGCTGCCGGAGCTTGTGCTTGATGTTTAGGCAGAACGGGACAGGACACTTGTTCTCCTGACAGTGCTTAGCATGGTAGCAGCACAACGCAATAAGCTGCTTGCAGATGGGGCAGCCACCGTTGGTTTTTCTCTTGCAACTTTTCGTGTGCTGGACGACACGTTTCATCTTCTGACAGGACGGCAGAGAGCAGTTTGCGTTTCTGCACTGGCAGGCGTGGACGAGGGACTGGATGCAGCGCTGAATGCTGAGGCGGCGAGAGTCTCCCGGGCTCTGAGTGGTTGCGGCAGCCTGGTTGCTGCTCTCGTCATCCAAGCCAAGGCCTAACTTCTCCATCTTGTGGACATGGCCCTTAGTGTTGTAGCATGTGATGCAGAGGTCGTAATCCTGTGAAAAGCATGAAAAGTATTTAGATGTGATATGCTGCAGGTTTTACATTAAAATAATAAATCAGATAACAGACTAGGCATGGGCAGTATCACAGTATTACAGTATACCAGGGTATTTAGGAATCTTCAGAGTGTGATTTTGTGTGTGTGTCTGTTAATTTCATACTGGAGGCTGGATTGCATGAGCATTGCGTGAGCAGTGTGTGTTCACATTGGCGGCGTTTATTGTTGCAGTGCTGCTGCAGAGCTGCCTTCTGTTATAACTACTGTATTTCCACAATTAAAAGCACATTCTGCACTCATTTTTGAAGACATGCAGCTACTGCGTCGTCAACAACACAGTCCTGCAAATGTCTCACAATGGAATGTGTTGTGTTAACAATTAAAGTAATTCTGTCGACAGAAACACTGTCAGAGGGCTTTTATTGTTTTTATTGTATTTTTGCAGAAAGCCATGCGCATCATGCAAAAAAAAAAAACACAAAAAAATTACCACTTCTCACACCGTCAGTGTAGCTGCTCTAACATGCTAACATAGGTGGGGAAATAAAAAATAAAAGGTTCCTCCACACGAAACTCTTAGTTTTGGTAAAAGGGAGAAACATGAATTCAGATTTCCGTTATTCTGTATAACCTGGAGAAATTCCAGGAAGTATAAAAAAAATAGATCCTGCCCAAGCCTGTGACAGATGCACTAAAACAACCCTTCCTCGACTCACCTCACAGACGGTGCAGTGGAAACGAGTCTCCACGTGGTGCTTGCACTCGTTACATGTGTAGACAAAGCGATCCTGGCTTTGGTTATGCAGCTCCACCAACATGCACATCGAGCTCCACATGGACCTCCTCAGCGAGCTGAACTCCAGGTGTTTGTCCCGGGCCAGTGTCAGAAAGGCATCGCGGCCATCCATGAGGTCGCACGCCATCAGGGGATCCGAGTCCGCGATGGGGGGCAAGGCATTTGCCATGGGTGCTGCAATCAGCCGGATCACAAAGAACACCTGGGACAGGAGAAAGGGGAACAAAATAATTATTTTTTGAACCAGAAATCAGAGTAAAAATCGGGAAAATATAGTCAAAGTCGAATTTCTCATTCCTTTTTTCTCATACCTCTTTGTGTTTTTCCATAGTGGCGTAGAGTTTCTGTGAAAGGTCGTTGGAGACGTTGGGCATCCCCGGCTTCTTCTTATTGGCTCGGCTCAGGCTGCTCTTGTTCTTACTCGTCTTCTTGTTGTTCTTCTTCTTTGCGTTTTTACTGTCACCTTTTGTGTCCTGCACAAGACAGACAGGGGATATCACCTGATTAACACGCTCAGGTGATGGCAGACTGACGAGAAACCAGGACTTTCTTCAGGACCACATTAACCCTTTAAAACCTGAGCAAAATGGTTTGATTTCTTTTATAGACATGGGAAGAAGGCAGTGAGCAACTCAATAAGAAATGGCCCAAGAAAATTACCTGAAAAAACAGTTCTAAAAATAATATATATAAATAGAAATATACTTATTTGGATATTTTCCCTGTTTTTTTGACAATATATATTGTAATCCCCCACCACAGCTAATTTTCAGGTCATTTTTTTTTTATCTTCTACTCTTTTTTTTTCACTTCTTGTCAAGTTGTTCATTACGTTACGTTCCATTTTTCAAATGTAATCAAACCAGTATACTCAGGTTTCAGAGGCTGAAAGTCAAAGGGGTCTGAATGCAGCCAAAGAAAATTGATGTCAATCCAGGTGTTAAAGGGGTTAACACATGATAGCATTCTTACATCAATACTTTCGTTAGAAGTGCTATTCTCCTCCCGTTTCCTCTCCTCCTCCTCCTGCTCCAGCTCCTTGATGCTCTCCTCCAGCACGTTGGGCCAGAAGTCACCCTCAAAGTACGGCAACTCCTTAGCGCTCGTCAAACGATCCTCGGTCGCCTGCTTGAAGATATCCTGTCAGGGTAAATTGGGAAAATAAAGTTAGTGTTTTGTAAGGCTTCAAATTCTGCTTCTAAAAAGTGACCATTCCTCCAAAACATGTAAGAACAAAGACGGATGCTGCCTCTGTACCTTGTAATCATGCACTATCCGCTCTGCCACAGCTTTGTCTAACATCTTCTTGTACCACTCCTGGAGGCGTTTGGGCTTCGGGATCTTCTGATCTGCCGGGTGACAGTGGAAGATGTAGTCGTCCCCTTCACTAGGCGGGCAGGCCCAGATGTGCCCGGTGGTGTAGCTGCGGAGGACACGTGACAGACAGCACACAATAAGTAAAATGATTTGACAAGTCAGAATAAAAAACTGCACAAGCCTTCCAGCGACCAAAATAAATGTGTTCTGTGAGCAGCAGGACTCACCCCAACTTCTTCACATATTCCAAGTAGCCGATGAGGATTTCGTGGTAGACTGCAGTTCTTAGACAGCGAGGCCGGAAAAAGTGCACACTGTCCAGGTAGGAGATGTAAACTCGCCTGATTGGGTGAAAAAAAGACATATTAATTATGACAGCTGAAATGTAATTAAAAGCTTTTAAATAATACAATTTTCAAGAGAGCAAAAAGAAAGCCCTTTAAAATACTAGGCCTCACTCACCAAACGTTTTTAAGAAGAAATTTCTTTTTACAAACCCACATACGCAGTTTTCACAAAGATTCTGACATTAACCAATGTTTTCTTGGTCAAGAACAGAATCTGTGCACACAAAAGACCACTCTTACGCATATTTTGTTCTGACATGTTTGAGCAGAATGTTGTTTTTTGCGTTTTCTTCAGTTCTACAGCCGTATAATATCATAGAATTTATATTGCATTAATATTTTATTCAATTTCATTATTTTATTAAATGCATTATGGTTTTTTGAAATAAACACTACACGAACACTTCAGTTTACATCGGTTATGTTGATGGGAACCACGCCATCTAATAATTAGTGATTGATCACACAGGAAAATATCACTGGCGGTTTGAACTGGCGTGACAAATAGTGACAAAGCAGCGCTCTGAGTTATTAACAGTTTACAGAAACATTGTGTGAGAAAGTGCAACTTCATCTTCAGAATTTCATCTGAGCATTAATTCTCTCAACTTTCTTTCCTCTTCAGTTTCTGTGTGTGAACACGGCCTTGCAGTCTCATGCGCTTTTATTGTCGTTTGTGGGGCGTTTTTCTAATTAGGATCAACTTATGAGCTTTCAACCTGTGAGGACAATGGGATTCGTCATTATAAGTACACAGGTGCCAGCAGCTCTGGGGTTTCAGAACACGTCATGAATCAGATGCAGACAAAGAAAAAACTGAGGAAGCTATTGGTGAATGAGGCCCAGTGTTTCTAAAATCCTTACCTCTGGTTGGGCTGTGGGCAGTCTGAGCCGTACTCTTGAACATGCATACCAAAGAAGCAGACATCTGCTCCGTCAATGTCCTCAAACGCAAACAGGGCTTTTGTCCTGTAGGGGAAAGACTCTGACATCTCTCCGCTGTCCACAAACCTGTAGAAGAAAACACAAGTCTGAAATGACCAACAGTAAAATAGACAAACAGACAGTTTATCTGCAGTACTAAAATATCACCACTTTAATTGTAATCTCAAAGTCAAACACTAAATATTATATTCAAATAGCATTAATAATGATGAACTTTATTTACGTAGCACCTTTCATACAAAGAAACATACAGAATGAACATAAAACAGGCCTGCAAGGCAATTATCATAAAAGAACATTTAAAAGCAGTTTAAAACATAAATTAAGTGCAAAATCATAAAATTATTAGACAAAACCACAAAGCATAAAAAACTGAAACAACATTTTCGAAGAATTGCAGCAGTCTCAAGCGTAAAAAGTAGAGTTTGAGAAAGTCAGAGCTAGTTAAAGGCGAGTGAGAACAGATGTATTTTTAGCTTTTCTAAAAAATATTTAGTGAGCTGGCTTCTCTGATATCTTAAGTAGTTTGTTCCATAGCTTTGGGACATAACAACAAAGGCTGCATCCCCAATTTCCTTCCGGCTGTTGCTGGGAACCTCCAATAAACCAGCAGCAAGTGATCCCAGTAGGATCTCGAACTCTGGATGTGAGGGAAAGATGTGTTCATGCTGCAGTGTGACAGTGTGCTTTGTTCTTGTACCTGGATTTCATGCCCGGTTTAACCTCCACCACCTTGTCAGAGACGTGGACGACGCGAATGAAGACTTCTCCAGCCTCTGGGTGGTTCTGCCGCTTGAGGAAGTCATTCACCCGTACCTCGAGGTAACTGCCCAACTTCGTCTGGGGCAACCCTGCAGCAGGAGAGCGAGGTGGGCAAGGCATTTTTCATTTTAGTTTACAAAGTGCTATACAAGCATGAAATAAAACATCGGATGTAAGAAATGGGATAAAACCACAAGAAGCTTGGCCACTTACTTTTGGCAGAATACTTGTTCTCTTTCCTGGTTTTGTTTGTCTTCTTTAAGCAGCCGTCACAAACAAAACTATGAGAAAAAAAAACAAATCAGTTGAATCACTTTAAAACATCGGGACATTTACACAAACCTTGAAATCGACTGAAATGACAAACTGCGGCTCACCCTGATGGCCAGATTGTTTCATGGTGCAAGACACAAATCTGATGCATCCTGCGCCCGCAGTCCATACATTCAACAAGCCTGAGAAGAAGATGAAGATGCAAATTACACACTGAAGCCCTTGAAATGAATTTCATTTCATCTTCTTCTCCTCCAGATGCTAATATCTGACATTTGGTTGGCAGCTCACTTACAATTCAGGGTCCAGTGTGTCATTCTTCTTCTTTTCAAACTGTTCCTTGTTAATCGATCTGAAATGAATTAAGAGGGAGGAGGTCAATATGTAGAAGAAGAGAAAATTGCCAACATGCAGCAATAACAACAAAACTTTTTAGTTCAGGCTACAACATCTGTACCTGATGCAAAACTTTTAACTGTCAAATACCTTTTTAAAGTGGCAGTAGAGAAGTTTTCTGCTTTAACTTATCATTCTGAAGTAAATATTGATTGTACAATGATGCCATCATAACCGTTCGTTAATTCATGTAGGCTAGTTTAAGTGCTCTCTATCAAACCAGCACAACAGCAACAGAAGAGCGTCTGCTTTTATTTGCCGCTGCAGCTCCGCAAATCCATCAGTCTAATCTGATTAGCTCTGATCGATCCGACCACAAACTGTTTGAAACAAAGTCTTAAATGTGATCATCAAACTGCTTGTTCCTCAATTATCTACGCACTGAGGAGAGAAAGTCATGAACAGTTCTGTCTGTGCTGTGTCAAGCAAAGTAACTGTAGAAAATAAAATGCAGTGCGTCCTGTGTTGCTGGTCGTTGCTAGGCTCTGAGGAAAACGGAAAGTGATCCGGTTGTCTTTGAGACAGCAGTGCCAAATATCCCACTGAGCAACACACGTCATTCATCTTAATATATTAAAAATTGTAAAAAATGGTAAATAATTAACAACAGTCCTGCATACCCCTGCATTTATATGATGAATAATAGTTTTGTTTATTTTTAGGCTAAGACATCTACTGAACTTTCACTTTTTCAACCGTGAATAACTGAAATCTAAACGTCTGAGGACAAACAGACGTATAATAGACATTTATTAAATTCCTTTTCAACATTAAATTGCTCAGTGGGAACACCATTTAGAAATGTAACAGTGGATGAGCTGAAAAGTTGAGTGATCCACTTTCAGAAAGGTAGAAAATATAAATGTGACTGGAAGATGACAGTTCTGAAAAGTTAATACTTGTTTTTTTAAATAATTCTTTTTTTTTTTTTTTTAACTTGTTTATGAAATGGACTAATACTCACGTCTGTGGCTGGGTGGGGTCGTCACCCAGGGACACCGTCTCACCCTGGATCTCGTTGAAGCACTTCTCACAGAAGTGGTACCTGTCAGCAATAAGCCCAAATTTTGGTGAACTACACCATTCCCCGCAGCACAGTCAATCACAGACAGCGCACGGGAGGGCAGTCACCAATTGGTACAGGACATGGGCAAGGCAGGGTGCCACAAGCGGAGCAAGCAGGAAGTGGGAGCGCAGCACAGCAGGAAGTCGTCATCGTAACAGCCAGTCATGATTTTGAGGGGTGAGGAGGTGAAGGGGGATGGGGAGGGGGTGGGGGGGATGGAAGTGCATGGTTGGTTCAAGGCAAAAAGCAAGCCAATGTTGACATCACAGCCATCGGAAGGGAGGACAGACGGGGCACAGGACGAGACGAACACACAGCAGAGAGCCGAGGCAGAGCACAGATTAGCAATTTGGGCATGAGAGGATGAACAACAAGCACCGTCACAGCTAACAGAGCAGGAGCAGAATCAACGGGAGCTAAACGTGAGAGCAGGAAGTGGCAGCATGGGACGTAATACAGACACTGAACAAATATGAACACAGACAGCTGCTCAGCTGTTCAAGTCTTTCAAGCAGTACATTTTAAAGTCGGTCCTTTCACATTCCAGTCAAGTTTTAAAGGCTGTGTAAAAAAAACACAAAAAAAACTGACAGGAAGAATTTTAAAAAATGTGTTGTGTGGAGTCTGAAAGGAACGAGCGGTCACAAAACTGGCATTATTGCCGCTTCTCCCTCAAAGAAAATGCTCATTAGCAGTAATAGGGTGTCTTAAAAGATAATTTCATGCAAAAGCACAAATAGCACAAGTACTATGTTCTTAGCTTTGTCTCTGCAGCCTTTCCTGTAAACACTGACACAATTTTTTTCTGTGCCGAGGTGCTTTGTGCAATTTAGTTTTATGACAAAATAAACTAAAATAATGTGAGATGACCGACTGTTAAAATGCCAGTGCATTAGGCACCACATGGAGGTATAAAAACAGGGAACATGAAGTGAGGGGAAGCGTTTGGGGGAAACAAAATCAATAAGGTGAACACTGATAAAAATCAAACTAAAATTTAGTTCAACCAACAATTATATATTCCTTATTAATCTCTTATTATATTCCCTTCCTCTTTTACGGACCATCCATTACGTTTCACCCCCCCGCCCGTACCTGTTCTGGTAGCTGAAGTAAGCAGCATCTCTGGGAATAGTGCACAGCTGCTTCCCGTAGCAGCACAGTGTCTGAGGAGAGAACTCCAGCTGACGGACAGAAACAAACAGTATATTAATTTATTAACACCCACTTGAGCTAATCAACGGTCAACACGTGAATCCATCAACACGCTTTACATATGATAACTTTGACCGAATTTGTTCTTGCTGTCTCTCTTACATGACACAGGATTAAGTGATGATTGGATTTTCCAGTGCTTAAAAAATGTTAGTGTATTTATACGGGTTTATGTGAATTTGGATTAAAAGAAAAACGGACCGGAGCATCGTTTCCGATGCTACTGACTAGCACATGAGCACTACAGAATATGCAATGAAAATAAGAAAAATAAACATCATATTAATAAGGACCACTGTGTGAACTGAACCTTCATCCACACTCTGCTTGTTAAAAGGGAGTGGAGATGAGCCAATTTCTGTTCAGCTTAGTTTTACCCAAAAAAACAAAACAAAACAAAAAAATACTAATAATTGAGTAATTACACTGAGAAATACTTTGCTTTGTCTCGTTGTCAGAAGTAACCCGTTCAGCCAGCCTCTCATAATAAGAGCCAATCACTTTTGTTATTTGTCTGCAAAACCAAAAATAGCAGAGTCTAATGAGAGCTGAAATGTGATACGGCGTTGGTATGCCCAAGGCCAGATTTAGCTATGATCCCACTTCACTGCTTCCATTTTCAGACGTGAATGATGGGAGTTAATTTCTACCTCTGAAAATTACAACATTCGCACACATATTTAACATACAGAATTTCATACGTTCTGTGTCTTATAGGACGGCTCTGATCAGCTGATGGTAAGATTACGTGCTGAGCATTAACAAACACAACCGGTTCAAAACTTTGGAAATTTAAAATGGAAAAAAGCTATTTTGGTGTCACCATCCAGCCTGTAACTTCATCAAGTACAGATTAAATGTGGTGAACAGAGCAGTCCTGTAATAATTATTATAATAATTCAACCCATCTTGTCATAAATGTAGCACTCTCCTTCTCACCTTCCTCCCACAGCAGTAGCCAAGGCTCTGCATGACGGGATCGATCTCCTGCTCAAAAACCTCGGCCAGCTTGGAGCAGTACTTGTAGACTCTGGATGTTTTGCGGTTGTACAGCCAGGCGTTGTTGAACATCAGCCAGATGTCGTCCACGTACTGCCAGGGATCCTGATACTGACCTACGATCACAACACAAAGCATGGGATGAGGAAACTTTCCAAACTGAAAGCAGGTGGCTCATTGGAGCTCCTATATAAATCTGCATATCACATCAATTAAAATAGAGACCGAATGCTTTTATTTGTAACATATCGTGACAAATGATGCAGTGCAAATGAAAAAAAAAAAACACTTTGTCTTAATGTTACTACCTCATTTATTACTTCACTAAACTTATCCAAAATGTGTTTAATCTTTTACTGTAGTCCAAAATGTTTGCTACGAATGATAAAACCTCTCATATTTAGACTCATTTACACGCCATTTAAGTCTGTTGCAAACATTGTAAACGCCACTGCCCTCATACAGTACTTCTATGTGTCCTTTATGTTGACATAGATACAGCCAATAAATGATAATAGAGGGAGGAGTCAATAATTTAACATAACAAACAAGGTGATGGTGAAGGAGATCGTAATAATGTACCTTTTAGAGGAGGCAAATACAAAGAGAGGTGCTGGACTTTTAGGCCATTAACACTTTAAACCCTGGAGCAACATAAGTTTTCTTGTGCTGCTTTCATACACCTTTTAGTTGAGTTTTGATAACAGTGTGTATCATTGTGATTTGCAGGTTGTCATTTTTATTGTTCTAGTCTAGATGGAGATGGTGTTTCTGTGAAGATGTCTTGTCTTCTGTGAGTAGTTGTGGCATGTGGGTTGGCTACTATCAATTGTTTACTACTACTATACTCACTGCAGTGCTATTGTTGTATTACTATTGCTGTTATTATATTGTTTTTTATTTTCTTTAATTATCTGTCTTGTTTTACTATAATGGTAGTAGTTGTGATAATCATCATAATAATAATAACGTTGTTGTTATTGTTATCATTTAACTTTTTTTTCTCCTTTCAATTATTTACTTTATTGTTTACTATTATTTCTGTTGTGATGTAATGTTATGTTGACACCAGGGAGACTAGCTTGTCGCCTAGGCGTCAGCTAATGGGGATTCTTATAATAAACAATAAACAATATTCAAATGTTTAAACAAGAAGCACATGGGTGTGTTTTCTTTTTTGTTTTTCCAAAAACATGGGAAAACAGGTAATGAGCAACTTCATAAGAATTGTTCAACAAATTGTAAGAAATAGTAAATTAAGAAAATTATCATTTTTAAAACTTGCGGAAAAATGTCTAGGGAAAAAGATAAAAGCTAGGGAAAAACTTTATTTCTGATTATCATAATTACATATTTTAAGTTACGTTACAGAATATCATAATTTTGGCAGCTATTTTCAGGTCATTTTCTTGTACTTTTTACTAATTTCTTGCTAATTTTGGGGTCATTTCTTTTTTCATTGCTCACTGCCTTCTCACCATGTTTTGACAGACGTAAAGCAAATTCGCTCGGGTGTCAAAAGGTTAAATACATCGCAACATTGTGAGAGAACTATATTACAGTTCTCTGCTGCCATTTACATTTCTGTGTTGTCAGGCTCAAACTGCGCTACACTGCCCCAGTGATCTCCAGTCGTACTGCTTTGTTTCGTTATATCCATAAACTTTCAGAAAACGCAGCAGCAACGTGCACAAATACGGACAAAAATGAACGCAGAGCATGGACAGAAGGCTCCGTCTGTCTCTGAATTTAACATTGAGCATGAGTGAGCCTTTAACAGCATGTACCAACCTGTATCTAGCTTCCGCTTGATGGTAGACAAGTCCATTGGGCTCTTCACAATATCAAAGTAGTCCTGCAGAACACAATGTACGTGTTTAAATTAAGTAGACAAAAACTTTTGTCCCAGTTTTGTAAGTAAATCATACACACAAGTAAGGCAAGACATATGGAAACCACATCCTGGTAAATAAACCAAAAGCAACAGCAGTCAAGAGAGGATGGATTTCTGCACAAATTCTCATACAGGGAGGGAATTAAACTAAAGACGGAAAAGATAATGAAAGTTTCAATTAACAAAAACAAAAACAAATACAGCAGGGATACATACAGGTATGCACAGCAGTTGTGGGTCTACAGGCATTCTGAAGGGCAGAGACTCTGGATCTTGTCTGTAGAGAGATTCGAGTGTGGGCATCAGAGCCTGACGAAGCTCCTCCGGCTTGAAGACTGGAAAAAAAAGAGATCAGAATGGAGAATAAGATGAAAGAGAAAATTTTCATTTTTCACTGATGCCATGACAAACAATTCATAAAAATACCCACTTTAGGTCAGTTCTTTTATATATATAAGAAATTATTAAGTCAAGACTTGTGTTCTCCTTACTCTTCTTTTTCACTGGGGCCTGTGGTGTAGCTGCCTCCGACGTCTCCTCTTCCTCTTTCACCTCCTTCTTTACCTCCGGCTTTCTGTCTTCCGTCTTGACGCCCCCCGTCGGCGTTGACGCAGATGTGTCCATTGGAACACCTTTACCTCCCTCTCCGGAACACTCCTCCTTTTTCAGCTCTAATTTCACAGGCTTCTCTTCCGTTTTGAGGTTGCTGAGCTTCCCTCCTTTGGAGCAGCTGCCGGTGTCGCTCTCCTCCTCCTCATCCTGCTGCTTGACCTCCATCTTGGGGTCGAGGTTGGTGGCGGAGGCGTTCGACTGTGGCTGCTGGGAGGAAGTGTCCAGGCTGCTGACAGAGGCTGGAGTCAGGGCTTGACTATCCGCAGCAAATGAACCTTTTTGGGACAACTGCAGAGAGACGCAGAGACATGCATGGAAATAGTGGTTATGACAAAGTGATGCATGAAAGCCAATGCGGCCTTGTGATGAAGATCAAGCAGCACACAGGGAAGCAGCAAATAAACGTAATCTTTCGGACGTGAGTTATTGGTACAGGATCAAAAAATTATGTGGAATAAGTACGTAAAAATCTAAACCACACTGACCGGAGTGCGTGGCAGCTGAGCACCATGCGGCGTCGAGCTGGAGGCCAATCCAGGGTGAGATGGAGTGGTCGAACCAGCCGGCCCCATGTGCTGCTGCTGGAGGGGCTTGTTGGAGCCGGGGCCCTGACCAAGCTGGTTCTGCTGTGGAGCTGAAGGTGGACCCAGCTGTGGCGCATTAGGGGTGTGTGGCTGTGGGGTCTGGGATCCGGCTAGTCTGGGGGGCGTTTGGTGAGGAGTCGGCGATCGGCTGTGAGCGGGGGATCGGCTGTGAGCGGGTGAGGGCGAGCCGCGCATGGCTGCCAAATGGGGGATGGAGTTGGGTTGCTGGTTTGTGTTTGTTGGAGTCATTGAGGGAGCGGGGGCTCCAACAGCTGAGTTGGGACCTCCGCCGCCCACACTTTGAGGACCAATGGGCCCCACTGTGGAGACGCCAGTGGGACCACCGGCTGAACCTGGCTGTGCTAGAGGACTCGCAACTGGAAGAGAGGGGGGAGTGCCCATCTGCGTCTGAGGACAGAAGAGGATGAGGGTGAAAAGAGGGGTCACAGAAAGATAAGGGTGCACAGGAAGATGGTCAATTAAAAGGTATACATCACCACTAATAACTTTACTTATGAATTTTCAAAACCTTTCCATAATATTTTGCCTCAATTCCATGACCTTATTTAAGTGATTTAAAATGGGTCAGATTGTGTAGCATTACAGCCACACATGCATTATTAAACAGGTACTTTCCAGGTATTTGTGGACAAGCAAACTGCTAGCACTTGCCATCTTTATTCGCAAGTAAGACATTCCTGCCGCCAACTGGCGCAGCACCAGATTTTAAATTAGTAATACAACATATTTTGCGTGATAAAAAATAGGTTGGCTGAGGTGTGCTACTTCACCTATGTAGGTTTCAAAAACAGGTGCTCTTTGGATCAAAGGACAATTAATTACCAAAAAAGTTATTTGTTCTGTAAATTACTCATAACCAAACAACAGAAGTATAAAGGCCAGTGCATGCCTTGATGAAGACTGTAAATTGAAACACATAGATGGTAGGCCCATTTATGAAAGGCTTTTAAACTTTTGCAAAACAATGTTCCTTGGTATTTTTGGTTAAATGGAATGGAACTTCAGAAAAAGGTAGCAACCAGGTGCCAGAAGCAGCATTAATCAAAGGACAGCCGACAAAAATGGCAGACATTGTGCCGAAACAAGGCAAATATAGTGAACACGAGTGAATCTGGGGTTGGTTTTCATTTCTGAATAGTGCACCTTTAAGACAAAATTAATTTTGTGCTTCGGGATCAACCTCTGTCCTTAGTAAAGACACAGTGAACACTGCCCCTCATCCCTTTTTAAGAAATATCTGAACAATAATTTATGGTCCCCTCACCTGTGCCATGCCTGCCTGTGCTCCCTGTTGGGCCATCCCAGGCTGAGCTGCTCCAACTCCTGGTCCTGAGCCAGGAAACTGCCCCTGGGACAGATACTGGTTCTGCAGCTGGTTGACATTAGGCTGCCCCATCCTAGGTCCAACCATCCCCAACTGGAGGTGATCAAAAGGCGTGGGCAGGGATTAAAAATGTGCAACTTGTACTGCTGCACCATTTAAGTTACATTTATTTTTAAACTAGATTGTAACAATTTTTTTCACACTGTTTAATCTGTATTTTGACATGCAAATTTCTACGCTGAGTAAACTTTCAAACAATACGCTCTGGTAGCCAAAACAGAAAATAACACAGTACACTTGCGTGAATTCTCAATTGTGTTTACGGTTACATTAGAAACAAAACAATGTGATGCATGGTGTGTGTTCAGTACTGACCTGGTTGCCAGATGCTCCTATGGGAAGAGGAGGCGTAGACCTCTGGCCCATGGACTGCATCCCCATCTGATTGAACTGATTGATACCTGGAAAAAAAAAACACAGAGACTGTTATACGACATATAACATTTCCTGTGGAAACTACATATTGTATTTTGTTCTAAAATAATTCTATGTGCAGCACTGTGGTTTCTAGGTTGTTGTGTAAAACAAGATTAAGTCTCTTTACTTAGATCAACATTCTGATACAACAAATGTCGGTCCTGCCATGAACTGATTATTTGAAATAATTCATCTAGGTTCCCTGTGGTTCTGTACCTGGGCCTTGCATTCTGTTGACCATCTGATTTGGTCCGGCTGGTCGCACCATTGATGGGTCAGGGAGAGGACCGTCTGTAAAAACAGAGACAGGAGATTGAGAGAATTAAGCTGTCGTCTTTTCACAGGAGAGAGGGACAGGTGGAAATGCTTAACCAAGCATGTGTGGAGAGGTTTGTACAAACTCTGAAATGTTTCATCTTTTTTCCTCAGTTTGTCTGGTAAGAAAAGATCATTTGGACCTATGAGTTAACAAATACCTGAACAGAGACATCAGGAAGTCAATTCGTGTTTTGAAGTATAGCAAAGAAATGCTCTTTCTATGATTGCCCAGTACTCGTTGTCTTTGGTGGCTGGATGGGTTACGGTAAGAATGTCTGCGTAAGTAACTCAAAAGCAGAGTAAGGCGGAGTAAGGCGGGTCATTTCTTCGCTATCCTAGGAAATGCAAACTTTCCATCTGGAAATTCAGTTTGAGGCTCTTTCAAAACATATGTGGGACATTAATTTATAACGAGTGTGAAACCGGAAATCAACTGACACAGGCTCTTCCGAGGACCAAGCCTGACAAAAATAAATGAGAAAACCCTCAACAAAGTGCACTGCATGGCAAAAGTAACTGGAAAATTGGGATTCACATTATCACCCTTTCTCAGCTATAACATTTTCCAACCAGGTTGAATAATGAGTTATCAAAACTGTCTAGTAAACAAGCTATGGGCAAGTCCATTCTGCCACTTTCAAAAAATAGTGTCAGGATTGCACCATTTGTCCAGTAAACAACCTAACTTGCAACTTGCCAACGGACTTAATTGAGCCCTTAAATTCTGCAAAATGAAGCAAAAAGAAGAGATCGAGATATTGCAAATAATCTTGCAGTGAAAACTCTGTAGTCACACATCATGACTTAATTTTAAAAGATCCAGTGTGTAGGATTTAGGGGGATATATTGGCAGAAAAACGGAATATAGGAAGTTTGCTTAAGTGTATAGTCACCTGAAAATAAGAATCTTGTTTTCGTTATTTAGAATGAGCTGCTTGTATCTACAGAGGGAGCGAGTCTTCTTCTATGGAGATCGCCATGTTGTATCACCATGTTTCTACTGTAGCCCAGATTGGACAAACCAAACACTAAGTCCAGATAGGGAAATTTGCATTTTTCACATTGGCCGTCATAGTTGGCGAATTTCCGCTACTAGCAGCATCGGAAAAACACTGATAATTTTAACATGAAACTGCTTCATTCAGTGTTTTAACCAGGTTAGCTCAACACGTCTGCTTTAGAGAGGAAGAGATTTCTGGAAAAAATTGGGCTCACAATAAAAACCTCCTGAATGTCTGAATCTTAAGTTATCAGAGGAAAAAGGTGAGCACACATTTACAGGTGTTGGGCAAGCAGCCCGCCTGCTATAATCCAAGATTTGTAACATGAAATAGCTTTATTCATTTTTTCCAATTTAAGTCACCAGGTCCATTTATTCTAGAGAGCAGACCTCTCCAACAGCCTCATGAACAATGACCACTAAAGGAATTTTAGCCTGGAGAAGTTTCAGCTGGTTGCAATCTGCAATTCTCACCACTAGATGCCACTAAATCCTACACACTGGTTACTTATATCTTAACATAAGAGGTGAGACACACAAAATGTCCCAATGTCATATTCCACTGGATTAAATTATCATTCACATGAATGCAGTCCTGCATAAAAACAGCACATCCAGGTCTACAACATGCTGCATAACAACTTACTTGGTGGTAGTCCAGTAGGGGGCTGTCCCATGCCGGCAGGCCCAAGGCCCAGACCCTGTTTCTGGAGCCTGGTCCTCCTCTTCTCCTCCAGCTCCTTCTGGATCTTATAGATCTTCTCTGCTAGCAGGTGATAGTACTCAGCCTGTCAAAAAGAAAGGAATGAAATCAGAAAAATGTGACAAGGGTGTAAACTTCTCAGCCATGAAAGAACAGGAAAAAACTCTTTAAAGATCTAATGTTAAAATAGAACTAAAGTTAACATTTTTGATGACGTCTTACAGCTAAGAAGAAGACAAGTTACTATAGCACACAGTAAGGGCTTCATCTATTGCAGTCAACACTGAGTGATTCACCAGTCAAGCTCATACCCGCTACGTTTTCACCTGCGCCCAACAACATCTTCTTTTCTGAGTAACCCACTGAGATAAAGGAGAGACCAACTTACTCTACTGTTGGCTGACTCATACATGTCTCCCTCAACCTTTCTGGCGTAGGCCACCAGGTTCTCCATTCGGCGGTCCTTGAGAGCGGCAGGATCTGGAGTTGGGAAGATGGCCTGGACTCTGTGGGTGAGAGAACAAACAGAAGAAAAAACATAAAGAAGAGGAAATGGGGACAGAAGTGAACAAAAAAATATTGTTCACTCCTTTCTCAGTATTGCTAAACTGAGAGAATTTCTGTGCGGCTAACTGTGTTATAGCGGGGTTTGCGACTTTTCTACAAATGAGATTACCTGTTTAGTTAGCACGTGTATTTGGGAAAGTGCCACTGCATACTGGTAGCACTGGTGTTTATTGTGGTCAACTTTGCAGTTTGTCAGCAATTAAAATCTTGTCAAGTTTAGAATATAGTACAATTATCGCCAGCTGTGTTTCTTGCCACTGCAGAGGAATATATTTCTCAATCGTGTACCACATCATCTCACCACCAATGCTTATGAAGGCTTGCTTACGTTACAAGCGGTATTGTTGGAGAGGCACAATCTGGGGCCACCTATCAAACTCAACTTTCTACACTCACATGTTTGTTGCATATTGTTGGAAAATGACTTGTGTTAACATGCCATTGAGAATATGATTAAATAAAATATATATAAAAATATATAGATATTTTTAAAAAGTAGTAGCATAGAGTTCCTCTTTGACACTTACAGTTTGTGTACCAAGTGGTTTCGTAGGTCCTGTGTGATGTCCTCATGCCAGCTTTTCCTCATGCCTGAGGCAGAGGGAGGGCCTGCTGTGGGCATGGAGCCGACCCCACTGGCATCATTCATCAGACTGGAAGAGAGGAGGGCATAATGTCAATAATTAACATCTAAAAAACATAGATATGTCTGCCCTGGTTTGATGAGGACACGATAGGTGCTTCTAGTCATCGGCATGTTTGTATTCTTTCTCACCCTTGGCTGTTCACATTGAGGTGCATCATAGTGTCCTGCAGCAGGCTGGATTGTTGGCTCTGAGGAGAAGCTCCCACACCTCCGTTGACTCCCATAGGATTTGCACCTATACGTGAAAGGGACAAGACATTTTTCAAGTTTGAATTACTTATGTTCCCCCATTAATAATAATAATGAGTAGGCCCTATGGCAAATGGTGTCGTGTATAACGCAAGCCCCCTTTAACCACTATAACACAAGCCCCTTTTACACTACCTCTTCAGTGTAGCCCTGGATCAATGGCTGTATAAAAGGAACAGCAGGCAGTACAGGTGTGACAATTTGATGGTGTGCTATGCATGCGACCCATGGCGGGTGATTTTAAAAAAAGCAGCTAGTAGCAGTAAGGGGCTAACTCAGAGAAGAACAACAGCCGAAAAAGTCCGCAAATTGGGAAAACAATGAGGTCCAGTAGCTCCTAACCCTCTGAACAGAGGAAAGATCAGCCACAAAATAAGAGGGATGGTAAATGATTGTTAGTGTTTGTAAAGCACCACTGACGTATATTCTATATGTCACACCAGAGGCAGACGCTGTTGTGTTAAACGTCATGCCTTTTTTGATTCTGCAATGCTGGCATGCTGTATAAAAATCGGACTCTGGAGTGGCATGATGTTGCCATTGTTTAGTTCTGTGAAAAAATACAAAGGCAGCGCAAAGAAAGACCTTCGTAGCAGCCCTATAGCGGAATCTCTGTGTAAAAAGCGCCACAGTTAAAAACCTTGGGCTTGGACATGTACCTTGTAATGTCAAAAACACACAGCATCCAAGAGGCTCCCCTAGTATTTTACGTGGATCCCTTTGAAAGACACTCTTGGCACTTTACAGAGTTCTTTCTGACAACATATGACTACTGATGCCACTTGAAGCATCTAACTTTTATACAATTCTCTCTTCATTTAAAAATTCCTTTCTTAAATTCTTGTATTGGCTCTTAAAAATGCTTAACTTTCATTGCTATCAGAAACAGGGAAAGGTCTATCGTTCTGGAGAGTACTGAAAATGAACATGCAACCTAACTCACCCATTGGGTTCAAAGGCCTCATGCCAGCCTGCATATTGGGCTGGGCGGTCGGAGCCTGGATCTGGTTGCCCTGGTAGGTAAGGCCTAGGGCTGCGTAGGCTCTTTCTATCGAGCTGGGGTCAATCTGACTCGGCGGGTTGAGGTTAGGTGCACTTGGTTGACCACCAGGTACTGCCCCAAGAGAACTGCCCAGACCTGCAGCAGCTGCACCAAGAAGAGCTGTGAGGACATAAGAGAAGGAGAGTGTTAATAATACATCTGATCTGAACCACAGAATGTGAAGAACTAAGCATAAGAAAAACCTGACTTGACTAATTATTCATGCAAACCTCATCACCATATTATCCTTTAGTTCACTATAGATTGTGTTTCACTCACTAATAATGCCAAGGTTGCAGGTTTCAATCAAGCACAGACTGACAGTAGGCTTTATCAGCATCATAACATTCATAGCATTATCTTTTTATGTCAATATAAGGGATGTCCAAAACTGATCTCAAAGATCAGTATCGGGACAATATCAAGCCATTTTGACCAGGATCAGCTACATTAAGCTATATAGAGCCTGATCCGATCCTTTTCCGATCCTGTTTTATGTCAGCTATCACACAGGTGTTTCTTCTTTCATGAAAAGCAACATGGAGTGCGGCCTTTGTCAACAACTCCAACAAGCTCGTCCGACCCGTGTCTCTCAACTCTGCTGAGCTCATGTGTGTATAAGGGCAAAGGCTGAGCCCCGCCTGCCGCCAAACACCACACAACGTTAACAAAAACACAGTATGAGACTGTTAATTACCAAAGTAACAAGTGCTCGTTTTATTTCAATTCAGTGTAAGAACCTCCCGATTTGCTTTCAACAATAGCGCGTGGTGTTTCTCCACCCTGCCTGCTCAAGGAGGAGAGACAGACAGACAATGTGGAGCTGCATTGGGGAATGACATGTAGCAAAGGGCCGCGGGTAAGAATCAAACCCGGGCTGCTGCAAAGGGCTCAGCCTATATGGCACGAAAATTCCCTCAAGACAGCATCAAGGCCGAAGAGATCAAAGAGGGGTTTGTAATTTTATACTTTACTTAGTAGGGTAATAAATAAAAAAGGAACAGTTTTGATGCAGGTTTTTTTCCCTAATGCATGAAAGGGTTATTAATATATTCATATCGGCAAACACAGGCTATACATTGTATTAATTTTAGTAACTTTAAAAAAGGCTATTTAAAGTGTGCCCTGCGCAGCTGTCTTTTCTAGGAAAATAGGTATCGTATCGGCAGATACTCAATATTAAATGACTCGGATCAGGGCGAAAAAACATGATCGGGAAAGCCCTAGTAAATATATGTGCAAAATCACATCACAACATCAGTAAAATTTATGATGACATATGAATAACACAATATGATAATATCATTAAAAGGAATGTATAATGTTGTTTGGTCAGATACAGACACTCACACTGCGGGTTCCTCTTGTCCCCGGCATTCTTCAGCGGCAGGCAGACAGGACAGTCATGTCGCGTACAGTTCTTCCAATGGGAGATGATCTGCCTCGATGATGCACAGTGAGCAACTGAGGGTGAAAAAAGGCCAGAAAGACAGGAGAGTTGGGAAACACAGAGGTGTGTGAGGAGGGGAAAGGGACAGGACAATACAACAACGTGAGGTCATGTAAAATAAAAATAGAGACAGACAGAAAGAAAGATAGATGACCAAAACCTCATATCTGAGCATGCACGGTGACATCTGCCCAAGACAGAGGTACTCTATCGGCAGTATATTAAAATAATCAATGTCGTATCAGAATAAACTACACTGACCATGTTGATTATAACCAAGGAGTATATCAAATGGTGAAGCTTCCTTATGTTTATAGACTACAATAGATAGCTGTACAAGCAAAATCAGAGTAGGTGAACACAGACAAAATTGTCTCTGTAACAAGCCTGCCTGTCAAACAATGAGTAAAGAAGCATGCAGCATCTCCTCAACTCACCCTGACAGGACTTGCCAGCCTGGCAGTGAGTCATGTGGTTGAGGACGTTCTTCATGGTGCGGCAGTGGGGCAGGTTGCACTGCCGAACCTCACCATTGGCCTGCTCCCGCCGCTGGCACTTGTGTGCATGAAGCAGGAGCACCAGTTGCTGCTGGATCAGCTTGCGCTTCTCGGGGTCGGCTGTGGGTGGCGCTCCAGCAGCAGCAGATGCTGCAGAAACCTGGGCACCGGGACCCACCAGACCTGCCTGAGCATTGGGTACCATCCCTGGGGCTCCTCCCACAGGTGCACCAGAGGGACCACCCACACCTGTTTGTGACTGCTGGGAGCCCTGGGAAGTGAAATAGGAGGGAAAAGGCAAGGGTGGTGCGGATGAGACAAAAGTAGTAATCAAATAAGAAATAGGAAGAGATACATTAGAGGGTAACGGAGGCGAGAGGAAGACCAGCATAAAATGGGAGGAATCAGAAGTTGCAAGGTGGTGCAATGGGAAGACAGGTGAGAGATAAAGTAATCATTTTGCGTTAAATCTGCCAACTTAAAAAACTTATACTAGCATCTGACGCACAAACATGTTTCAGTGTATTAATTCCCTACCATGGCGGCCATTCCTTGCATGGGCTGGTTTTTCTTGTCCACATTGAACTGGGCCAGGCTGTTGGCCATGGGACCTTTGTTCTGGAGCTGAGGGCCCAGCCCTGCGCCTCCCAGACCTTGATTCCCCTGCCCTGCATAGGGACCTCCAAAAGGGCCCCCTGGGTTCCCCATCATCCCCATCTAGAAGTAAATAAGAAAAAAGAGGAGAGACAGAGTTAAAAGGAATGATGGAGAGAGATGAAGCTTAAAAGAGAGTGAAGTTGGAGATCAGGCAATGCAAGACAAAAAAGATCTACGTAGTAGCAAGTTTTTTTGTTATTACAGTGTGCATATAATCTCCCAGTGTTTCCCCAAGATCTCAAATCTGAGCTGTTAAATGAGCACGACCTGTAGATATTTCCTAACATCATGAACTCCTAAACTTTACAAACAAATATCTGCAAATATGCAAAAGGACTAGATTTTGGTATGTTAAGTGGTCTGTGTTGAGGTCCATTTGCAGTCTGAGTCGTATTTACCTGCGACTCAAACATAATTGGTCAACAGTCAGTGTGGAGAATACAGTTTCTGCAATATGTTCAGTTAAAAATACACTTTTTCTATTGTGCATACTGGACAACAAATAAGCCAACTCTGATATATTGGAAGGGCTCTAGTGGAGAGGAAGAACAAATTGGCCTAAACTCAATTTTAGAACCTATCAGCAATCATTTGACAACAAATTAGCTTTATAAAAGCCTTTTTAAAATGTATATATATTTATATTCAGCCATCTGTTTATAAAGATTAGCTAAAATAAGTGGTGCACAAAGAGGAAGTCTTGGCCCTAAAATCCGCTTGTAAAACCGGCTCTCCCGAAATACTGGCTGTTGTCTCCAGAGGCTTACTGACATCAAACTGAACCGATAAGTTTGAGATTGATGAACTCCATCAAAACCTGAGTTTTCGTCTCCAAAACAACATGCTTTTATCACTCTGACTTTCTACTGCTCATTACTAAACATTAAAAAAATCCTTTAAACCTCTGCAGACCAAAACTTAACAACAGAAGTAACATCAGAGAGTGTAATGGCAATTTCACATGAATATTTCCTCTCTTCTCCCTGCACATTGAGGGAATCATCTGAACTTTTCTTTTCAAAACACCCATCTAATCCCCATCAGTATCCCTGGCTCTTTCCCCTTCTCCTCATTCCTTCAACAGCTTTCAGAGGGTCCGCTGCCGCTGCTTTTTTCCTTTACTGCTTCTTATAACTAACCTGGAAACCCTCTCACTGCTTTTGATCTCTACATCGCTACATCAAACATCTCTACCACATTCATTCAGCAGCAGCGGCGGCTGCAGCTGCCACTGCAACACTTTTACTGTCACTCCTGTGGGACTGTCAATCACACGAGCGGGGCCGTTTTCTGCCACTTCTACACCAAGCATAAGCGTGCTGTGCGTCACTCATGGCTGCTAAACACATAGATACGTTCATGGATGCAGAGCACTACCTTGTGGTTGTGTTAAAAAATAAGGTCTCTTTCTGGGGGATAACAGGGCTGCAAAAAAGTAGAAGTGGGAAATCCTAAAGCTTGATATAATATGTGACCTGGTTTTTCACATGCACAATCAATCATGCACAAAATTATCTGTTACCATATTAAATTATTAAATAAAAGGTACAATGCCTTCAACAATTATGTACCCAAGCTTGCCTAAATTCGTCCTTGTTTCCATTTCAAAAGTAAGGTTTTGGTAAGTAGCAATGGTTTTTTAGCATTAACTAGAAGATGACGTGAGATCAAAAAAATACAGGATTTTTTAGTTTTCATCCAATACAACCTTCTTTTTCATATAGATTCCATTAAAAAAAGGAGAATGAAACAGTTCACATATGTGATGATACACCACCTACATGGAAAAATAACAATAACTGAAATAGTCCCTACCTTGTTCATGGCTCCAGGCTGCTGGCCTCTCATTCCAGCCTGGCCTGCAGCTCCCTGCTGCTGTAGGGTCTCAGCCAACAGGTTGCTGTTGCCACCCATGCCCTGATTCCCAAAGCCCATCCTGGGGGAGCCATTCATCACCTGGCTTCCAATCATGCCTGGCTGCTGTTGTCCATTATTGCCTTTCTGCTGTGCTCCCATCATGGCCCTGTTCATGCCACCCATCATTCCAGCTGCAGCGTTCTGTTGCTGCTGCATCATGTTGGCTTGCTGCTGAGGGGAGAGGTGCTGCTGCTGCCCCTGGCCCATCATCTGCGGAGGCCCCTGGCCAGGGGATGCCTTCATGTTTGCTAAGTGTTGCCCCATGGCAGTGGGGCCTCCTGGGCTGCCCATGGCTCCTTGGTGTCCTTGTTGGGTCGAGGTGGGTGCACCTGAACGCAAAAGCTCGGACAGCTGCTTGTGCTTGGCCACCGCATCCTGTCCTCCACCAGGGCCAAGTCCAAGTCCCATCCCTCCTGCCCCTCCACTGCCTCCGCCAGGAACCAGCCCTGCAGGTCCTCCTCCCAGAGTGGTGTGCAACTGGCTGAGATCCCCACCATTGACCAGGCCTGGTTCATTAGAGCTGATGAGCTCGTCTGGGAGATCATGCTCCAAGTCAAACAGTGAGCCAAAATCTAAAATGGAGAAGAAATGTAAAGTTAAGGAGGGGGAAGTTAATGAGATGGGAGAGAAAACAGTGAAAGGTGAGAGGAAGACAAAAAGGGCCACAGCCATGTTAAGCTGGTATAATCCGTCATTTTTCAGCATGACTGAGTGAAAATGCAATTGCATGCTTGACATTAAAAGTGATAAAAGCTGTTTGGACAATTTTCTCCCATCAGAAATCACTAGTATGCCATCAAGAAACTGTGCACCAAACTCCAGGTGAGATTCAGAAGAAATTGGGTGTGTGAAGCTGTGTGCACAAATACATATGTAAACACACACACCCACATGGCCTTCTTGCATAAAGAATCCCTGACCAGTAAAGTGATTCAACATGTTGCAAAGACAGGTTTGTACAGACAAGGTGACAAATGGACCATTTCATAAAAGTAATGCTACAAAATGGGGCCAAGTAAGTAGAGACACGTGTCAGTCTGAATCTACTAAGTTCAACAACACACATCAGGCAAAAGGCATGATGTTATATCTTTCTTTATCTTCATGATGGACATCAATACCAAAGAGCATCCCCAAATTTCTCAAAGTACAGCATGTAATTTAGACCTAATTATCAGATGTGATGGCCATTTTTACATCTTAATTAGGGCTGTACCAGAGTCAGAATTATACTACTCAAATTGGATTTGGCTGTTCAATATGAATATTTGACGATTCATTTTGGTTTCCATACAAATTTAAAATTCTGAACGGGGCGCAGTGGGACATTTAGTGTGACAGCAGCATTCACTTCATATAGAAAAAAGCTAACTGTGCTAACGACGGGATGTAAATGTGCAACAGCATTTTGTCAACACTAGATATCAAACAAAAGCCAGACATTGTATCATCGTATCATATTAGGTTTCTGTGAGTTGGTAATCCATCACTTCTAAACAGAATGTCTTCTCTCTTCCTCTCCATGCCTTTGCATGCAAGTTTGCAGCTCCCTGTTCCACAGAGTAGCATCAAAGTCAAGAGTACTTATTCTGCAGCAAAATCTGGGGACCAAAATGTCCCCAGAAGAACACCGCACTAAAAAAACAAACAACCAAAAACAACGACTTTTTGACTTAAAGCAACTTTCAAGGAACAGCCCAAATTTTAATGAATTTTGACAGTCAAAATGATTGACCTACAAAAATAGTAATCTACAGCTGCAGCCCTAATTTAATGGAACTGAATCTGAAAATTAACAAATCAGTTATCAGCAGCACATGTTAGGGCTGAAATGGTATGAGATTTTCAAGGTAAAATTACCATCTCCTAACATATTGCAGTGTCCCTGTATTACAATAATACAGAGTTAATGTTATCATTATTGCCAGATGCAATGACTCCTCAATGAATTAAATAAGTAGATGTTCATCTAGTTGAACAGTATTTATTATTGCAACTGAAACGTATGTATGTGTAAAGTATAATTTTCTAAAATAACTAAAATAACGGTGTGATTCTCCAAGGTGTTGCATTTTATTTCAATACTGTAAACAAGCAAATGTGCACGCTATGCTAACCGTCAATTCTCATACCTTAAAACCTGTATACCGCTGCAACCCTTGCACTACCTTATGAGGGTAAAAGCATGCAACAATTTACACAAATTTTTCATATCAATCTTTCCAATTTGTCATCTGCTTTTATATCTCAACTGAAACATAAACACTCTGTATTGCAAGACAATAAATATGAGTGGAATCGACTGCATCCCTTTTTGACAGCACTGCATTGATCCTCAAAATATAGTATGCAAGGTAACGTGAACGTGTGCGGATGATTTAACGGAGTCCTTTTCCACAGTCTGCCACGGCCAATCTTAGCAGCCACAGATGCAGCTGTTGGTGGTAAAAAAAAATGACTGGTAAAGTGACGAAATCTGACTGATTACTTCGTGTTTGGAGCAAAATTTGCTTGCTAACTTGACTTATATCGCAGTGGCAGGACATGGCGCCGTCCATGCTCCACAGTTTTGCTCTCAGCTGCTGTCACACGACATCCACAGAGAAAAAAAACACACCAACAATAGCAATTTGAGCTTAACAATCAGTCGGGCCTAAATTTGTCTCTCCCACTACCATCGGCAACCTCTGCTTTCACCAACACCATCAACGGCAGCTTGTTGGGAAAGGGTCCGAGTTATGATGGGGCAACAACAGATTGCTTTAGACGCTTGAAAACTCAAATAACAGAACTGGGGGTGATTGTAGCTGACTGACAATTTGGCACACGTGTAAGACAGCATAAACTTTATCGTAAGTTGTCTTGAGCTTATCATGAGCCCGGCTGAAGTAGCCATTAGACACGGGACCTTCCGTTGAAGAGCCGCATTCGGTTAGCTAGCGTTAGCCGCGGAGCTAACAGAGCTACCTCCGGCTAAAATGGCTGTTAGCATGCGAGCTAGCTGGGGGAGCTCCGCTTCGCGTCCGACACACACTCACTACTAGCTAGCTAACGTTAGCAAGCTACGACAAAAACAGAAGAGTAATCCCGCGTCCTCCGCCTCCTTTAAGTGGACCCAAGCGGCCGAAAAATAACAAACTTAACGAATAATGAAGCAAGAAATTATATCATTTAACAATACTCACCGTTTCCATCGCTGGCGGAGGCGGAAAGTGCCGGAGAGGAGAGTTTAGGCCTCTTGGCTGAAGGCGGGCCAGAGTCCAGAACGTTCTCGGCCATATTTTTTCGAAATAAAAATATATAAAGTATCCACAATTGCAGACGTTTTCACGCCCTTAGAAGCTCATTCCTTTTCGTTTCCAATACTGCGACTTTTCCCCCTCCTTTGGGGGGACTAAGAGGGGGAAAGTCCCGTGTACAAATTACTCCTCTTTCCCTGGGTTCGCCTCTCGATTTCAGCCTCGGCGTATATCAACCCCCCTCCCTCCCTCGTCGGATTTTTTGTTCTTTATAAATTTCTGCCAGCGGAGGAGGAGGGGGTCGGTGAAAGTAAAGAGGGAGGCACACGCAGCGGCTTCCCTCTAAACTTACACAGCCTCTTCGGATGTAAATAAACTGTCCCCGGGTCTCTCTCCCATGGTTGCATCCGTCATTTCAACCTCCTTTCCAGCGGAGTCTGGATGGAGATAATGTCGGGCAGAAAAGGCTTGTTTGCCTGCGAAGTGATGGTGGTGCTTCGGGTGGCAGCGGGTAAGGATGAGGGGATGCAAATAATAATTAAAAAAATAAAGCTGACAAATATGTAGCGGCAATGGTGGATAAAGTATTTGCAGGGCTATGCATGTAAAAGAAAACAAGTTATTTATTTTGAAATTCATCGATGCACAAATCTGATCTTGCATCTGTTTTTTATAGAGGTTTAGTTGCAAAGAGTAGTATTTTCAACAATTAAATGCAAAATATGTCATTGCTAATCAGTTCTGCACATTTTAAAAAGAGCAACTTTAAGTGCAGAAGACCAAACAGAATCCACAAACTCTGGTAAGACTTCCTCATAACTGTCATTTGCTAAATTAAATACCCAGTCTCGTCTGCCTAAATGTGTCAGTGTTTATGGTGTCACTTCTGGAGTATTTAGTCCAACTGTAAAAGATCAGTTGCTGCTCTATTTTCTACGATTTTAGCACGTTTATAGGATTTTAGGACAATTCTCTGATGTTAGGATGTTTCTAGGATTTTAGAACTTCGGGAAATTCTAGTATTTTAGGATGTAAGGATTTTAAGATGTTTGGGTTTCAGGTTATCTCTGGGATTTTATGATATTTCTAGGATTTCAGGACATTTCTAGGATTTAAGGACGTTTCTGTATTTTAGCATGTTTCCAGGATTTTAGGATATTTCTAGGATGTGAGTACATTTTTAGGACTGTTCTCGATTTTAGGATGTTTATAGGATTTCAGGACATTTCAAGGATTTTAGTAAGTTTCTAGGATTTTATCATATTTTAGGATTTTAGCACGTATCTAGGACTTTTGGACAATTCAAGGATTTTAGCACGTTTCTACGTTTCTAGGACTTTTGAATTATTCAGGAATTTTAGCACGTTTCTAGGATTTTAGGATGGTTTTAGGATGTTTATAGGATTTTAGGACATTTCTATAGGATTTTAGGACGTTCGTATGTGAAGAAACATCATTCCATCTGTCATTTCAACCTCTTTTTCAGCAGTGTGGAGATAATGTCTGGCAGAAAAGGATTGTTTGCTTGTGAAGTGATGCTGCAGGTGGAAGTTGGTGAGAAAGAGGCAATGCAAATAGCAATGTAAAAAATATGTAAAGCTGAGAAAAATGTCAAGCTGCAATGGAGGATAAAGTATTCACAGAGCTATGCAAGTAATCTAATTGCTAATCAGTTTTGTACCTTTTAAAAAGAGCAGCAGACCAAAAAGGATCTACAAACTCTGGAAAGACTTGTATTCATCTATAATTGGCATTTGCCTTTCTGCCTAAATTTAATTTGTCTTCTTTCTCATAGGCAAAATGGTGAATTAATGCAAACATTTGCAAAATATACAGCAGTGAAGAATGCAATTTTCTCAGTCTATCCTGTTGTTGACTCTGACTCCAATCGCCATTCTCAGTCAAAAATATTTTATCTGTCTTGTTATTGCACCAAAAACAAACATCAGTTTTTATTTTGCCACTTGTTGAGTATTTATTCTATCTAAAAGTACAGTTGCTGCTCCAATTGGACATTTATTGATTTTAGCATGTCTGTAGGATTTTAGTATGTTTCTCTGATTTAAGGATGTTTCTCCGATTTCTGGATGTTTTTTTGGAATTTAGGGTGCTTCCAGTAGTTTGGGACATTTCTAGGATTTCAGGACATTTATACCATTTTAGGACATTTGGATTTCAGGATGTTCTTAGGATTTTAGGATATTTCTGGGATTTATTAATTTATCTACTCTTGACTCAAGTTGATCAACACTTCACACCATAATTGGCATGATTTACAGCTGCCTAAGAGACTCACCTCTCATTGGTTGTTTTTTGTGTTTTTTGTAAATGCCATTAGGAGCACTAAGTAGAAGCAGAGAAGATTTTTTTTCACAGATTATCTGCCTCATACTACTGTCTGGATGTGAAGTGCCCGAGGGATAACACTTTTCTGTATGGTGACCCTGAATTTAGCGTCACTCTGGTTTCCTTGTCAAAAAGCCAATGAAATGTTTCCATTGGATTTTGGATCATTGCAGAAAATAACCTCTGTGTAAAACGAATGTTTATGGTACTTACACCTTTGTTCAGCAAGATAATCTTCACAACATAACTTTTAGGATTTTTGAAACATAAATGCAATCACCAAAAGTAAAAATTTAACGTTAGGCTTTAAATGAACTACACTACGGTCACATGACTTAAAGAGGCTGTAAATCCGTATTCAGCATGATGACGTTTTGTAGTTTCACTTAGCCACTTGTTAGCAACTGTCTCACGAGACACATACAAGCTTTAAAATTCATAACTGGGGTATTTACTGACATATTTTATGTAATAGAACAAAATTTGCTAGTATCTTAAGCTTGTATTAACCACAGGCCTTATTTCAGGCATTTAAACAAAAACACATTGACTTAGAGACAAGGGAACTACGAATGCTAATATACTAACTCATTTACAGGTTTTAAAACTCATTCCTGTATCACTTTAAGAAGAGTGTATCAAAATAAAAGTATAACTGTTTTCAATTAAGATCAGCTGTGGGAATGTTTTCATCTGCACTTAAAATTTTAAAGTCTGCTTACAACATATTCCAGTAATTTATGGATCAAAACCTGACTGGCAGTGCCGTTGTTAGGCCTGTATCAGAGGCTTCTGCCCTCAATGTTTTACAAATAGAGTGCACCAAGGAAGAGGTTTTTCTGTAGACCAACACGGAAGCTAGCGTCACCCTGGTTCCCTTGTCAAAAACGCCTATGGGATTTTTCAATTGGATTTTGGATGAATGCAGAAAATGAACTGTGGTAAACAAACGCTTATGATACTTACACATTTTGTTCAACTATATATTCTTCACAAATTAGCACCACCTCAGGATTTTTTAAGCCTAAATTAGATTGCTTAAGGTTAAAGGCTATTGCTGGGCTAAAACAGACCACACTACAGTTGCATTTCCACTGCTACGAGGCTGTAAAATCATGATCAGTGAGATGGCATTTTGTAGTCTCATTTAGCCACTTGTTTGCAACCGTTTTTTGTTTTTTTTTAAGACATAAAAGCTTCACAGTTTGAGAGTGGGATATTTACTGATGTATTTAATGTTGCGGGACAAAACATGCTAGTGTTAAACACAAATTATGTAAGGCTTCTTACAAAAAACCCATTCAAAAAAACACTGACGTTGAGATGAGGGAACCTGAGGTGCTGAGATGCATGTATTTCTTGGTTTTAGGACTCATTACTGGGGTTCTCTATAGCCCCAGTTCTAATAATCTGTCATTTCATTCAGTTCATACTTATACTTGAATAATGTACTTAGTTACAATCCAGCACTTTCAACATTCAAACTTACATTTTTTTCAAACTCCAATGAATACATTTTTAATGATTGCAGTTGTAAAGTATTCTGTTTCTACTCAATACTAATTACTAACCACTAATATTTTAAGATCACAATTCATATTCTATCTGGAAAGTAAATGTTTTAAAAGGGAAAAAAGGGTGCCAGTGTGTATAAAAAAACTTGAAATAGAGTTTCTTTATAAAAAAAAAGTTCAGGGATCCCTTTACATAGGTCAAGACAAAGCCCCCGATGTCCTCGAATCCATTTGAAACACCCCTGCTGACTGGGCTTTCATTATACCAGACATTTTGACTTATAGGAAAAGCACAAGTGTTATGAATAACATTGACAAAGGTTCTATTCAAGTGTCCCAAAATGCCATGACAGTGTGCCAGGGTGCACAACACCAGATATAGCTAAAACTGATATAGCTAAAACATTAATTTGATTATTTACATGTATGTTTTTCCTTTGACCTGTCAAAAATGTCTCAGTGAACATTTCTTATTTGAAAGAAACCTTACTAATTTTGTTTTCTAACCAAACAAGAACTAATAAGACAAAGTGAGCTTCAGAATGTATGCTACCACAACAATGAACTCAAACAGGTAACTGCATGCATACATTACACACCTACACACACATTCAGTATGTATACAATACATACGCTACAAATGCAAATAATGTGATTTACTCCCATTTGCAAGTGCGATATGAGTGCTAAACAGTCTGTGCTTAAAAGGTGTGACACAGTACGCCGGGAGTGTGTGAATTAAGAGTCATGATAGAATAGATTACTTTTGAGATTTGGGAAAATGGAAATTACATTATGAAACACAGCATCCAGTTTTTCTCACAATATCTCTCATTTTTATTACTTGATAATGAGATGGCATGTCTTAAAATCTCAAAGAGGAACTATGCCCATTTTCTACATTCATACATGTTATTCCTATGGTCTACCACAATCAAAAAAAAATATTTGTCAACATGAAAGGCGCCCAAATCAAAAAACTTGAGTGCTAAAACAGAAATTTGTGACGTCATCATGTATAATTAGACTTATCATGGTGCACGTGGGCTTCTTTATCACTGTAGCCCACTACTGTGGTAGTGCTCAGACTGAGACATGGCAATGACAACAAACTAAGCCAAAGATGGATGTATTACCCTCCTATTTCTGTCAAAGAAGTCGGAAATTTGTCTGACCTTCATATTAAAAGTACAGCGTGTCAGATTTAGTAGCATCTAAAGGTGAGGAGTGCCGGTTGCAACCAGCTCAATCTTCTCTTGGTTAGAATTTCTCCACTGTTCATTGTTCAAAAGGATTTTACTGGGAGCTGAATTATCCACAGAGGCCTCTTCCAGTCCAGAACAAACTGACCGGGTGAATAAAATTAGTAACAACACTGAATAAAGCAGTTTCAGGAAACAGATCAATGTTTCTCCAACACTGTTCGGCACTTTGGAAATAAGCAGCGATAGCACCATCTAATGTGTGCTCAACTTTTGTCTGTGATGACTTAAAATACAGGTGTTCCAGAGGTTTTTGGAGGTTTTCTTCTCCTAAACAAACTGACCAGGTGATTTAAACCAGTGAAAACACCGAATAAGGCACTTTCTTAAAAAAAATCTGTGTTTTTGTGGCAGAGGGGCTGCTAACTATGGTGGCCAACGCAAAAATGACAGTGTCACCATCAAGAGCCAGTGTGTTGTTTGACCCTTCTGGGATACTGTATAAACATGATGGTGAAACATGGTGATCCCTGTAGACAAGGACCTACTCCCCATGTATATATAAGGTAACGCAACAATACTTATTTTCAGGTGATTATACACAAAAGAAAACATACTTATTATATTGTATTCCATTTTTGCCAATATATACCTGTTATGTTACACACTGTACCTTTAGTGTTTTTTTCCCCCTCATGTGATTAAGTGGTTGAAATTCAATACCACCACCCACTGCAAAACAAATGTAGGTATCTAACAACAAACTTTCTGTTTGTTTCATTATTTACATTTTTTAAAAAAAATATTATAGTGGAATTAAATGAACAGCATTTCTTCATCCATTAATTTATCAGATTAGCCTTTTTTTGTGAAGCACTCAGTGCATATAATGCCCTTATTGTAAAGCATTTTGTGATGCATTTCTTGTATAAATCCTGCTGTATTTATTATTATTATTATTTGACCAGCCAAGGTAACCACAACAGCGTTTATTGTAATAGTTATTACCACATTTACAACTAACTTCTACTTTTATATTAGTACATTAAGCCAACATCTTAACACATCAATGTAAGTATATTAATTAGTTTGAGATTAATATAATAACAGACAACTCACAATTCTGATGAAAACATTTTTTTGTTAGTAGCATTGTAACCTCCAACATAGCTGCTTGTAAACTGGCAACCACCACTAACCAATTTACGAAAAAAAAAAACCAGACAGACAAATAATACCACTAATTTAAAAGAAGATGAACAGGGGTACGAGCATACAGATTTTAAAAAGTATATTTAACCAGAGTACTCGAAGGCGGAAAATCGCATAAGTTTCCAAAACCTTAATTCTGATATAACATCAACTCCCATAATGCATTTTAGGTGCACAAGAACGATGACGTCAAAGGTAGGCGACCACAATACAGTGCCGGGAAGCTTCGAAGGCACAGCTGAACAACTTATATCCAAATAGTTTTGCGGTTTTTTTAAAATACATTTTAATGAATGCCAAAATAGCATAGGGCTTCACGAGAGAAGCCACTTAAAGTAATAACAAGATAATTTCTTACTTTTAATCGGACACACGCGCTATTAGCACTGTTAGCGGTTAGCTTGCATGTACAGTAGGGTGCGAGCTAATCACTCTTTTGTTTATGTTTCGACCTTCTGGTCTATAAGCCTGTTAGCTGTGACAATTAGCTCCCGAAGGTGAGTTCAACAGCAACATTTTGTGTTCGTCATATCTTCTTGTTGATGGTTAAGTTATATGCACTTAATTAACAAGTAAGTTATGATTTGTAGAAGTTTTTTTGCCTTGAATTGACTCTGCATACCAACTGTTTTCTCATCTCTAGCATCTCGAAATTGCTGTAAGCTTAATTAAATGTAACATAATATATTTTCTGTGGTATAAGTGTAAAACGTGTAACATATAATCATGACTTTCCTCTTCAGAGCTCATAGAACAACAGCCTACAGCTCCAAAGAAGAAAGGATGCTCTGTATGTAGATGTTGCTTTGCACCCTGAGGCGCTGGTGATCCTCTTGTGAGCAGGATGCCTTACCACTGTGTGGCTTACGGATGCGGCAAAACTTCAGAAGATGGTGTGATACTTTTTAAATTCCCCAAGGACCCTGAGGAGTTTTGCAAATGGGAGAAGCAGGTCCAGCGCACCCGCACCCAGTGGATCGCCACTCCCAACTCGCACCTCTGCAGCGAGCATTTTGGCAGGGAGTACTTTGACTCCAAACCACCCACAGGAGCTCTGAAGCTGAAACCAGGAGCTGCTCCAACAGTGTTCCTCCGTCCACACTGTTCCTACTGCAATGGAAAGGGCTGCAGTAGCTGCCTGCCTGCTATCCAACATCGGGGGATCATTGCTGAACCAAGAGAGCGTACTGTAAGTTTGAGGAGATACTACGGTGGAGAAAAGTCACTGCAGTGTGAAAGAGTTTCTGTCATTCAGAGAGCTTTAAACAAACCTCTTGGTGGTTTACATGTTGATGGAAAGTTACAATCATGCTATTTATGTACCTTTTTTTTCTCCTCACAGGCAGAACAGAATAAAATAACGCCTATTCATTTTGGTAGTGCTGATGGAGGAGGTGATGAAGCACACCTGACAAGAGGAGGGATGAAGTTGGGAAAAGACAGAGAAGAACAACCAGGTGAGGTGCAAGTGATGAAATAGCATGTACATTTTATGTTTGTTGATTTAAATGGCATTTAACATTTTTAAGACAATCAAAAGAAGTGAGTGAAGTTCTCTACAAATAACTTTCATCCGTCTGTCCATCCATCCACCCATCTATGTATCTTGTTTTTATTTTATCACATCATTCTTATTGCTGTTGTGCCTTACAAGTAAAGTTTGACTTGACTTGACATATACAAAATGTATTTATTTTCATATTTACAGTGGTGTGTGAGATGTGTGGCACCAGCGGCACCAGAAGCACCTTCTTTTCGAAGAGCAAGCGTTTCTGCAGTATTTCCTGCTCACGTTCCTACTCATCAAACTCCAAGAAGTCCTCCATACTGGCACGCCTGCAGGTGAGACAAATATGTGATGTTGCTGCACATTAACAACTATGATGAATGATGAATTTGTTTGCTGCCACGTTATGTATGTGGCATTTATCTCATATAGAGGACGTAACATTTTGGAGAGAAGCTCTTTATACACAGGTACTGGTGTGAGCTTTATTTTTTACCCCAAAGCAGATGTTTGTCCTCTTTTTACTTAATGCACATCTCAATATAAACCACTATTATTTTATACTTGGAATATTTTCGTGTCATACCACTGTTTTTACCCCTGTTCATTGCTGCAGCTAACGATTACCTTTATGATCGATACATTTGCAGAATTTTCTAGAATAACCGTTTGGGCTATAAAATGTCAGAAAATAGTGAAATTGTCCATTCTACTTGCTCAAAATCCAAACTAATGTCTTAAACTTAATGTCTTAAAAGGCTTTGTTTTGTCAGTCCAAAATCCAAAGATATTCAGTTTCATATGATATAAAACAGAGAGAGGTGGGAAATCAACATATTTGAGAGGTTGAAAACAGCATGTTCTGCTATTTTTGATAGGAAAAATTACTTAAACAATAAAATGACTTTCACAATAGTTCTTGGTTATTTTTCTGTTGTTTGACTAATAGATAAGTCAACTAATTGTTGTAGCTCTGACTCTGACACTCAGAGTTTGTGTTTTTGACCACTAGGTGGCACCAATGGGGCAATTGCAGTTAATTGCTTTGCTTAATTAAATAATTACACCACCCCTCAGGGAGTTTGACACTGTGGACACATTATGTGACAAGAAATTTCCCCCAAAATGTTCAACAAGACTTTTACCTGAGAAATGAGGAAAGAATTTGATGGGAAATAATCTGGTTTTTTTTCTGAATTAAAAAGATAATATGGTTCTTTTTCTCCTTAATTCATACAAACTATCAGATTTTTTTTTCCATGGCAATTTTTTTTTTTATAACTATAAAGATAAAAAATCTTGTTAATTTTTACTTTTATTCCTATTGCTGAGATATTTTTTAATAAAGAAAAAATACCTTTTTGCCCATGAAGACATTTCTCATAATTCTGTGATAATAATATTATGAATATTATGTGATAATATTTTGATAATTCAGAAAAACTAACATTTTTTCCCATCACAACTTGTCTTAGAATTCTGAGATAATAATTTTGTTAATTTAGAAAAAGCAAGTTTTTTTTTCCCATGAAAACTTTTCTCATAATTCTGAGAAAATAATCTTGTTAATTCAGAAAAACACCACATTTCTTCTCCATGAAAACTTTTATCTTTAATCTGACATAATAATGTCATTAATTTTAAAAAAGCAGATTTTTTCTATGAACCCCCCCCCCCCCATAATTCTAATATACTTATCCTGTTAATTAAAAAAAGCAGCAGGTTTTTCATAAGTAAATACACATGGCGTCCATAATATGATGATGACAAGTAGTTTCATATTAAAAGACTCCATGTTTTTATGGCTGCACCATTCCATCAAATAGACATTTTTGCACATAATTCCTTAAAATTCAACGCTAACAATACCGGTGCTGTCAAAAGTAGATCAAAACATTTTGAGTGTACCAAATGTATTAACATTTTGGTGTATATTTATGGTTCCGTGATTTATAATTACGAACAAACGGTGGCGGTATTTTACAAAAAGCTGTCGCGGTTGAAGAAACAAGGAGCAGAAGAAGAAGAGCACCGCGCAGGACTTGAAATACACGCACTGACCTGTGTGGGTGACTGCGGGCGTGTCTGACTCTCTTCACGCTTTAATTTAACGGAGACGTGTGCATATTAAATCAGCTCAATGGTGCACAAGTGTTGCGTTGAAGCCTGCTGGAACACGAAACGTCCGAACCTCGCCTTCCACCGGTTTCCAGTCGGAGACCCGGAGAGACTGAGGCAATGGCTGGTGGCTCTGAACATGGAAGTAAACACTCCGCTGCACGTCGTCAACAAGCTGTTCGTCTGCCAGAAGCACTTCGAGCCGGACGACTACCACGACGTCCTGTGCCAGCAGTCCCGCCGGGCCCGGCTCCTCAAGAACAGCGCCGTCCCCACCACCCATTTCAGAAACACGCACTCCTCCGAGCCAGGTGACCCCAGAACCAGCGTCACTTACCTGGATCACCTGGTGAGTTAGCAGTGTGGTGGGGTTCTTCTGCAGCTAAGAGACAGGACAGCACCTGCAACACAATCTATAATAAAACTTAAAAAAAAAAAAAGATATTTGCAAAATAAAAAGGGAATATGTTGCACCAAGCATAACACGAAAAATGGTTTTTATATTTATTTATTTTTTTAAATTGCATAGTATATTTTAACTTGTAAGACTAAAAGAATATATGAATTATCTCTATTTGTTTTTAATTGTAATATTTAATTTCTTAATGATAAGGTGACTTCCTTATTTATAGAGGGGGGAGGGTGCGGTGCAAAAAGGTGGAGGCATGTCAAATAATTAATTTTCTAAGTACTTGCGATGGACTTGTGGACTATGTTTTTATTTTGGTTAAAGGAGGGGCTATACAACTTTAATAGCTTGTATTTTGTATGCACTTTTCTTTAATTTTATTGTATTTTAAAAAATTTTTTTGCTAATAAAAACATCAGAAATATTGCATTAAGCTGTATATGAGAAAGAGTTTTTAGAATTTAAAAAAAAACACGTTACCTGAACTTAACCTGAATTTTCTCTATTTGTTGTTAAACTTCACATTTTAATTTTTAATGATAAGCTCCCACAGCTCCTCCTTGGGGATCTGTAGGTGTTTGCCTCGGCTCCCTCTTCACCAAAACAATCCTGCGCAGCACCTGCAACACTGCAGACACTGCGCCAAACTGTGTGTCCTTGTCACGCTCTATTTTACTCTCACTTGTGAACAAGACACCAAGATACTTGGAACTCCTTCTCTTGGGGCAGCAAGTCTCTCCCAACCCATGGTGGGCAAAGAGAACCATGGCCTTAGACTTGGAGGTTTTGACTCTTATCCTGACTGCTTCAGACTTGGCTGCAAACCGCCCCAGTGTAATCTGGAGTCCTTGTTTGCACTTTCAGAATAAAGCTGCTCACCCATGAATAGTGAACCAACTGTAAGTCAATGCATCGGCGTGCACAGAGCTATTTACCACAGACACAGGTGTTTCTTTCTTTTTTTCACATATCAGGAGATAAAAACAGAATTTATGAATCAAACTCTCAAAAAGACGACTTTGCTCAGTCTTTGTGCTTCTCTCTTCAGGGACGGCCCCCCACAAAAAAAGCCACAGTGCTGAACAAGGTGAACAAAACCCCTCCAGCCCCGACAGGACAGGATGGTGAGGCCACTAAACACACACACACATACACATACACAGAGGGTCTACTCAAAGTATTTCAGACACATTCTAGTGTCGTGTGAAGTCCATTGTATCTCAACACATATATCATGATACAAGACATGAGCTCTGAACGGAGCCATGCAATTCTGTGTCTGATTTACTTTGAAATTTTGCTAGTGTTTATTGCTTGTTTAAGATATTAAAGGGTGCTTATAGTACATGTACACACCAAACATGTCACAAAGTTTTACTTAAGTGTTGTGATTCCTTCATTCTTTTTGTTCTGTAGCACTGAATGCAGGTTTCGAATGGGGTGCCTACCTGGAGAAGGAAACATCTCTGGCTGCATCAGTTTCCTGCTTCAGACATGTAAGTCGGTTCTGCAAAGTGTAATCACTCACAGACACTAAAAGTTCTGGGATTTGCCTCTATTTATTTGTATCATGCCAAATTGTGTACAAGAGTTTGACCTGCATACATACAGCCTTGTAACAGAAACAAACACTGGTGATCTGTAAGGAAACATGTGACCTCCTGCCTGCAGGTTCCCCTGTGCTCCCAGTGGGATGACATTACTTTGGGGTTGAAGGTGGAGGTCCTGAACACAAATGCAGTCCTGCCCAGTAAAGTCTACTGGATCGCGACTGTCATCCAGATTGCAGGTCTGTCTATCTGTTCATTTTAACAGGCAATTCCACTGTGGAGTAATTTGGTTTATGGTTGTGAATTTCAGCAGTTGTTGCATTTATTTTTAATTGTTAAAGGTTCTCTGTGGAGTTTCTGACCCTTAGTAGGTAATTTTCTATGAGTGGTTCCCCTGCGTTGCTTATCTTCTAGAGATGGTATTCTATTTTAACTTCAGGATAGTTTACATCTATATTTACTTTATGGCAGATTCCCCCCCTCACTTGCTACTGTGGACTGGGAAATGAAATTAATGACTCAATTCATATGAAGACTGTTGATTTTTCTTCTGCGGAGCTGGTATCAAAAGTTATTTGGTGTCCGCTGTTATTCAGCCTGGTGAAGGCAGTTTGGCCGTCCGCTGTCCTCTCAGCTCCCAAGGAGCTGCTGCTGACAGATGGCTGCTTCTGTGGACAGAGATGCTGAATGCAAGTTTGACACACCTTGGATTTAAAACTACTTTGTTCGTGGCAATGATAGCAAAACTACTGATCACATTGTGTGACAAAATATGATGTCTGCAACATAACAAAATTCTCAAGGTGCACAACATGATAGAAAAGTGCCACGCACCACTTTTTTCTCTCCAAAATCCATAATTTCTGTCGATTGACACCAGGGTTTCCCACATACTCATCTATTTGTGGCGGGCCTTCATTCTTGCCCTCCTCCCTTCTTGTCTTCCAGGATACAAAGCCCTGTTGAGATATGAAGGCTTTGAGCACGACAGCAGCCATGATTTTTGGTGCAGCCTCGTTTCGGGAGAGCTGAACCCGATCGGATGGTGCGCTATGACGAGCAAGCTGCTGGTGCCACCACAAGGTGAGGATTCAAACCTGAAATACAGCCAATGGCTTTAGGACAGCAGGCATGTGTTGTTACTGTTCTGGTTAGGCCATTTGATGAAATATATAGAATGAAGCATTTGATTTTCATCATGATTAAGACAGCAAATATTGATTATTTTAAATATGCTGTGATTTGTTTTCATTTGACAAATTGAATGTTCATAGGTGTGAAGCAGGACATCCCAGACTGGAAGGAGTATCTGATGAAGAAGCTGGTGGGGGCCAACACTCTACCTGTTGACATCTACCTGAAGGTAAGACTGAATGATTTAGCGCATGAATGGTAAGCCATCTGTCTTGTACATGTGAAGAGTATCATGAATGTAATTTACAAATGTTGTTAAACCCTTTGTGATCTTGGCTTGATATACCTAAAATTAGCACAAAAAAAAAAAACAATCCAAAAAAAAAAAAAAAAAAAAGCAGGAAAGATAAGAAACAGAACCCCCCCCAAAAAAATTACCTGAAGAAAAGTGCAGAAAAAAGGTAAATATACATAATAATATTGTTATTTTTTTCTATCATCTTATTTTGAATGTATAAGTCTTATATTGTTCATAAATATTAATATAGTTTTATATACACACATATAATAACCAACCTAAGTTTTAGGTCATTTTCAGGTTATCTGTCATTTTTATTTGATTTATTTATTTATTTGGAACATTTCATACCACGGTGCTGGTTGCCTTTTTCCCATGTTTTTGAAAAAAATCCAATTTCAAAAGTTTAAATACTTGAAAAAGTTGATGATCACTGTGCAAGAAAACTGATGTCCATCCAGGGATAATGTCGCTGAATTCATTGTTCTCTCCTCTCTCTCTGTTCTCTCTCTAGTTGGCAGAAAGCATGAAGACATCTTTCAGGATCGGTATGCGCGTGGAAGTGGTGGACCCCAGACACGTGAGTCGGACACGCGTGGCCACCATAGACTCGATTATTGGTGGCCGTCTGCGGCTTGTGTATGCAGACCAAAGCGACGCCCCCGAAAACACCATCTCTGACTTCTGGTGCCACATGTGGAGTCCCCTCCTGCACCCAATCGGCTGGTCCAGCAATGTGGGTCATGCCATCAAAGCACCTGGTAGGTCTGAGATTCTTGATCAAACGTGTGAATACTTGCATAAGAAATAAAATAAAATAAATTAGACATGAGCACAAACCACCTGAGCACTAGACACAAACATTGCACGCTCGTCTTGGACTTAAGTTTTTATCTTGTAATTTATCTTTATTTAAGTGGCATTAGAAAATAAAAATTAAAAAATGCTTCTCTTTCCTAATTATAGCAAACAGTGCAGAAGCTTCTGCCAGTTTTTGGAAGGGTATTAGTGACAGTTCATTCCTGCTTTTTAAAAGGGTAAGTAAATTGTTATTGCTCAAAAATAAATTGATCATGTTTTCCAAAAACAAACATAGAAACAACAGCTGGTTTTCATTGTAGCCCTTTTTTTTATTACTAACCAACATTGACTGTATTGTTGGGCCAGTGTGAAAATTTTCAAGACGGTTTAATATTTAGCCAAACACTGGACTGGCCTGGCCTGACCAGGCGTCCCACTTTACCCAGCAGCCGCTCATGAGTGGAAAATAATGACGCCGTGCCCTAACAGCAAACTAGTGCCTGACAATCACGCCACATGGGAGTCACTCTGTCCACACTCAAACCATTAAATATGTGCTTCTGTTACTTCATATAAACCAAACATGTAGCTGTGAGCTCATAATCAGACCGGAGACGTGAACACTTACAAGATATTAACTGGAAATTACAAACAACACAGGCAACAACAGGTAGCCAAGCTTGTTATTGGCGCTGATCATTTACTTCAGTGGTAACTTTCAGCTCCCTGGCAATCTGTCCATAGACAGCAGACACTTTATTTTGGTTTTTGTTGTGGAAAAAGTTTCATATAAATCATATCTTGTTTCAACTTAATGAATCAGCCATTCCTATTCCATTGTGGAGCTTTGAAAGTGAGCAGTAGATTTAAAAAGAAACATGGCATTCAGCAAAATTTTCTCTGCCTGTCTCCTCTCATAACCTAGAAAAACGCATTAACTTTCAAGTAAACAAACACTGCATGCGCTGCTGTCTCCTCAACTGAAATTTGATCTCCTTCATGTTGCCAACACTGGCCTCGGCTCAGCAGTAAAATGCACACAACCTTCAAGACACTTTTATAAACATAACATATTATTCACGTTGTCGTATTTCATATTACTAATTCAATATAAGTTTGATATTGACGGTCACTGTATGATCTGCAGCCTAGATTTGTTTACATGGAGGGAGGTTTCTTCGAGGAAGGAATGAAGCTGGAGGCCATTGACCCTCTGAACCTAGGAAGCATCTGTGTGGCCACTGTACACAAGGTAAGACAGCTGTTTGTGGTTTGGTTGTGTGTTGCGTTTGTTTATTCTTGATTTTTTTGACCTCAACTATGTAACCTTCTCTTAAACACACTAACTCCCACACTGTTGTCTGTGTTTTTGACTCCACTCTTCCTAGGTGCTGTTAGACGGCTACCTGATGGTGGGTATAGATGGCACCATAACAAACGACGGCTCTGATTGGTTTTGCTATCACGCCTCTTCTCACGCCATCCTTCCCATCGACTTCTGCAAAAAGAATAACATTCCTCTCACTGTACCTCAAGGCCAGTATGAACACAGCTCAGCTCACACTTTTCCCCAGCACAGTTTGCTTTTATCATCCTGTTCTCAAAATGTATGCATCATTTATTTATTATCTTTGCAGGTTATGACTCTCAGACCTTTACGTGGGACAAATACCTGAAGGACACCGGAGCCAAAGCTGCACCAGCTCGACTGTTCAATGCTGTAAGACAGAAAGTTTAAACCCGGTGTAGCATTCGAAGCTGTGCTCTAATACATATAAAACATATGCATGCACAGCATATGACCCAGTTTGTCCTTTCTTAATCAGGACTACCCAGGTCACGGCTTCTCTCCCAACATGAAGCTGGAGGCGGTGGACTTGATGGAGCCGCGCCTGTTGTGTGTCGCCACAGTGAAGCGTTGCGTCGGCCGCCTGCTGCTTATCCACTTTGACGGCTGGGAGGACGAGTTTGACCAGTGGGTTGACCACCAGTCTCCAGACATTTACCCTGTTGGCTGGTGCGACCTCATGGGCTATCAGCTCCAGCCGCCTCCTGGACTCGGTAAATGCCTCTAATTAATAGAAATACCCTTTAGTGTGTTGTAAAGTTAATGTTAAAGGGTGACTGAGGTATTTTTCAACTGGACTCTAATTGACCATGTTTTTACGTCGTAAGTGACTAAAAGGGTCAATGGAGACAACAGTTTTTGAAACTGGTTCAGTGCTGAGTGAGAGAGCTGTAGCTGTGACACGGACTGCAATGTAACTAGGGCTGCCCCCTGAAAGTCATAGATTGAAATTATCAGTCGGAGATTTCTTTGTGTTATTGTTTTTTTCTAGTCAGTGTGCAGTGTATTTCTGAGGACTTTTGGCCCCCAGATTTTGCTGCAGAGTGAGCGCTCTTCACTGTGATGTTGTTCTTTGGTACAGGCAGCTGCAGACACGGCATGGAGGAGTGACTTTGCACCATAAGGCTCCGTAATAACATTTTCTTCTACTTTTTTCATAGAAGTGGTGAATTTACAGTTCACAACAACTTAATAACACAGTCTCTGGCTATTATTTGATATCTGGTGAATGTTGCACATTTCAGACCCACCATTAACGTAGATAGCTTGTTTACTTTATTATGTGAATGTCACTATAATAGTGAATGTCCCACTGAGCCCTGTCCAAACTTTCAAACGTTGCATGGAAGAAGAAGACATTTTTGTACTGAGTGGGATGTGTGCCTAAATGTAACATTAATGGGCAATTGTGCACTGTTTTTATCACTGACAGGCTCAGATTGTTATTCTAAGTGCTTGATAACATTATGGAAAGGATCCCTACAGAGAAAGACCTTTTTGTTAAAGAGTGAGATCATTTTTGTTTAACCAGAAACGGCCCTAAAATCACCATCCGCAAATGAAACAATCTCCATTTAAATAAACGGTAATTTTAGTCCAGTAATTTAATTTCCACTGGTCCAACAATGACAAAATCTAATTTGTTAAAATAAACCCTTAATTCACCCAGTTAAATGTGAGAATTTGCTGGCTCTATACCTGCTAGAATGAGTCTATACATGCTAGTTTATTTAATTGGAGCCTAGTGGGTTTGCCAGTAGGAATTTTGGGGCTATTTTTGGTTAAACAAAAAGGATCCCACTCTTTAACAAAAGGTTTATCACTGTAGTGATCCTTTCCATAACATTGTCAGACACTTAGAATAACAACCCAAGCCTGTCAGTGACAAAAACAAACACTTGCAGTGGATGTAAGTTGATGCACAAATGTCCCAAGTGGTTACATTAAAGCCTGGTTTGATGCTGCCAGCTGCAGTGCTCTCACTCAATACTGGACAGAGTTTAAAAAGTGCTGTCCCCATTAGACACTGACATAAAAATGTGGGTAAGTAGAGTCTGGGTTGAAAATGACATAATTATCCTGTAGGTCTTGAAGTGGGCATTTGAGCCAGTTAATCCTGATTGCATTTGGATTAAAACTGTCCAACTGTCCTCTCTAAACTCCAGTCTATCATTATTACAGAGGAGAAACTGATGGTTGGTGGTGACAGGTGTTTTCTTCTGTTTTTCAGTTGATCTAGTGGAAACCCAGGTAGCACAGAACAAGAAACAGAGGCACTTTATATATGGGAAAAAAAGTAAGTTTTGACTAAGAAATGTATATGTTTTCTTGCCACAGAAATCAGATTAGTGTTTTCTCGCTTCTCAGTGTGAAGCTACTATTCTCTCACCTTCTTGTTTTTCTTTTCAATAGGAAAGAAACATAATGCAAAGAAGAGGCTTTCCCAGGAGCAAGCTAAAGACGATGCTGGTCAGCAGCAGCAGCCTTGGGTTGCTAGCACTGATAGTCCTCAAAAGCAGAAAGATCTCAGTTTTCCTTCAAAAGTGTCTCTTGTCCAACCCAAGACTGAGCCAGAGGAGCAGGAGAGTAAGTGGGCAAAACTCAAAAACATGATGTTAACTTTCTGTTGTTGTTGTAAGACGATTTTCTTACATAATTCCGTCTCTGTAGTCTTTTCAGTGCAGGTCAAAGTGGAGGAGGTGGAGATGGAGACCCCTATTGATCCTCCAGACAATGGTCAACAAGTCCCTCTGGGTCTATTGAAAAAAGAGGGAGGGGAGGAGAGCGAGTCGGGACTACATCGCACCTCGGAAAATGTAGAACATGAAAATACAAAACAGGGTGAAAGTGCCGCAGGAAGAAGTGAAGAGTTGTTGGAAGAGCGCTTTAGTGGTGAAAGCAACAAGGAGCAGAGTGAAAAGATGGGTGTAGAGGCAGGGAGCCAGGGAGAGGACAGCACCATGGATGAAACATCAGAGCAGGACACAACAGGAGAGGCTGCAGAAATGGAGACATGAGATAAGTACATTAAAGAATCAGGAGAGCTGTGGTAAAGGTAGATGAGCAAAGAGATATAGCTGGTTCTAAGATGGAGTTTAAAACGGAAATATAACTACCTAAAAAAGACAAGATAAGACAGGCGAAAGCAGGCTGAAAATATCTCTGCCTCAAAAGAGAGAGAGAGAGAGCGTGTTTTCTGGCCGTAGATCCAGCGCGCAAAGCACAGTGAAAGTGAAAATGTACTGTTTGTTTTTCATATAGTTTTAGTGTTGTCCATCATGCAGCCAACCTACTTAAGATGAAATCGGCATCATTCCCATGGAAACTGTGCACACCACGGTCCAGTGTTGGATCTAATTAGTGTAATGGCAACAGAACGAAGTTGCCTTCGCTCGCCTCAACAGCAACTGCTCTTCATATCCACCGATATGATCTTATTAGCTCAGATCGATCTGACTACAAACTGATCGAAAGGAAGCCTTGAATATGATAATCTGTCTGTTTGTTCTTGAATTAACCATCATGCAATTCAAACTGCTATTGTGAAACAATAAAAACATATAAGTTTGCTTTTGCTGCATTCACAGGCCAAATGGACATGCAAAAAAAAGAAACAGAAAGTTTGCCAATCCTCCTGTGTGTGAACCCAGCGCAGGGGTGGCGGACTCCGCCACTACTAATAAAAACAACTTTATAGAGAAGCTATTAAAGAATGTAGACACATTGACTAGCTATTGCTGAAAATATACGGACCAAAAAAATAGTATTGATTTTCTGAAAATATTAAGGCTTATAACTCCACACACCTTAAAGTCATTATTGCATAAAAAGACCTTCTCCAACAATACTTAACTTAAAGGTACAGTGTGTAGGATCAACGGCATCTATTTCCAGAAATGTCATATATAATATTTATAATTATGTTTTTATTGGTTTATTATCACCTGAAAGTAAGAATCATCACGTTTTAATTACGGAGCTGTTTATATCTACACAGGGAGCACATCCTCTTCCACGGAGATCGCCATGTTACACCGCCCAGAATGGATAAACCAAACCCTGGCTTTAGAGTGGGCCTTTGCATTTTTATGTTGCCTTAAGTCCACCTTTAGTTAGCAAAGGGGCAAACCTCACTGCTAGATGCCACTAAATTCTACACACTGAACCTTCAATTTAAAACTACCTCAATTTCTCCATATTGCCCAGTCCCACTACACAGTAACATTAATGCAGAATTGATTTTAGTTTAACACGATTTATAATCTGACCTGTAAATACCATTCTGAAGGTCATTCTGGGTTGACATAGCAGACAAAAAAATGTGTTTGTAATGTTTTATTTTTTTCCTGTTTTGTATCCAGATATGTTCTTTTTTTAAATGAATATAAAACCATTGATTAAAAAAATTCTGTTCCTCAGCTTGACTCGGGATATCTAGTAAAGTACATTCTGCCGTTGTGCTGTAGTGGTTAAGGATAACTAGCATGAAGCCAAAAATTGTATCATTTTTGAGCAAGACTGAAACGTCCGACAGAACTGCTCAGGAGCTCGACACAATGAGAATGTTAATCTAATGCTGTGAAGGTGAAGACGAGCAGTGCAGAAAAAGAGCATGCATGCTCGGTGTAGGTTCCCCGGATGAAAGAAAATCTTTTTGATGAAACAGCAAAATTGAAATACTGCAAAACTGATGAAAAGCTGACTGGCAGGATGTGTAAATCAGCCTCTGCAGGTCGTAGAAAGTTGAATCCGTGGTTTAACCTTCGAAAGGTTGTCTCAAAACATCAGTACAAACGGCAGCAGGTTCAAGCTATGTTGCGTCTCTTGGTGGTTTTCTTAGCTGCTGCCGGTTTTGTGGTTGGACTTTTGCGAAGTTTGGATTTAGCCTTGAGCATTTTCACCTGCCGAAGGCCGTTGAGGTGCATTGGTTTGGGTTTGGTTGCCTTGGGTGCATTGGCAGGCTTTGGGGTTGGGGGAGAAGGGAGGCTCTCGCCCCCAGGACAGGCTTTGAAGACGTGGACGTCCTTGACCCTGCGACCCCTCAGTTCAGGGGGATTGGCGCAGGTGGCACGTACCTTCAGATTAACTTGCTCAATCCACCTAGATAAAAGGAGAAGATTAAAATATTTTATTAAAACTGAGAAACTTGTTCTCCTTTCCATCAAATTAGCTCTGGTTCTTGAACTGGTTTTGTTTAGGACTCTTGGAATTCAGTGCTCTCTTGCTTTTTCAACCAGTTTTGATGGAAAGCATTGTTGTCAAAGACGTGTCCTCACTGAAGAGCATTGCACATGCAGTATGCAAAGAGCAAGATGCCAGATTGCATCATTTACTTGCAAGCTTTTGATCTGTTGTTAAAGATGTTTTTTCATCCATAAATACACACGGACCAACTATTAATGATGAGAAGATGTAGGTGCAAGACCCTTTCCAACCTGTAGATTGTGACATACCTATTGATGTCATCACAGTTCACACTTCAGGTTATAGAAAACCTGCTAGATTTTGGTTCCAGCTGGGAACCAGCTGTTTGGGCTCCAAGCCAATTCATTTTTGGTCTGAATGCTCTGAACAGTTCAAAATTAGGTGCGGGATCCAGAAACCAGAACAGAACCTGTTCCATGTTGGTGGAAAAGGGGTTTTAGTAAGTTTAAGTATTAGTGGAGTATAATTCAGTTTTCCCACTATTTAAGATTTTTTAAAATGTATTGGTTCAAGGCGAGAAAGTTATTCATTCATTGTATAGACTATAGAAGAAGTGGGTGTCTGAAAAGTGACACCAGTTTGAAAGTGCAATAAACTTTGCATTCTTTCTAAAATTTGGTACAAATGTCCATTTGGACTCAAGAACGAATCGATTAGAATTTGGTGGTCAAAGGTCATAATGACCTCACAAAATATGTTTCTGGCCAAAACTCAACAATTCATGCGCTAATTGTGACAAAATTTCACAGAAATATCTAATAGGATAAAGTGATGATATGATGACAGATTACATACCTAAGAGGTAAAAGGTCAATTTCGTTTGCTAGATATTGGGTTCTTAACGAGTTAAGGAGTTCAAGTTTTAACAACTCTTGTTGGTCAAACCCCAGACTTTCCAGACTACACTCGTGCTGTGGTTGTCTTACATGCGTAGTGGCAGCAGAGGGCAGTCGCACATCAGAGGATTGTCGGCCAGGTTGATGACCTCCAAGGAAGTGAGAGGGTTGAAGTCAGGCACCTCCTCCAGCTGGTTTCCCTCCAGGAAGAGACTCCTCAAGCCTGGACCCACGCCTGCCAGGGAGTTCTGTGACATCTGGATTGAGAGAGAGAGAGATTGTAAGTAGTAGCTTTAGAGAGTTCAAGGATGGGTTTGGGGAAAAGAGGAGGTAAGAGGAGGGTATGAAGAGAAAGGTCTAGGCTGCTGCTACAGTATTCCTACAGCTTGCCCAAAATGTAAGACTTTTTAATGCCACACGGAAAGAAATTTAAGACTAATTTTACAATGACTAAAATTGAAGAAAAAGAAAACATGATCCAACATCAATTTCTTAGGGTTAGGGACAATATTGGAGATGAAAATACCAATGTTCACACACTAGATCATGCTCCCGTAAATACTTAACAAGATGCCATGTTGAGCTACGTGCTCTTCATCAGAAAGATATCTGGCATGTAGCTTGAAACTAATCTTGGAGGTTTGAAAGATTAAGACATTTTAGTACCAATTAAGGTCTTATTTTAAGCTAAATTAATTCAACTCTGTTTAAGGAACCGCAGGCACCCTATACTAACCTTCTCCAGTCCCATGTTATCCAGATACAGCTCCTTCAGTGTTCTCTCCAAAGGTCGGAAAGCATTTGGCCCCACCCAGCGAATTGAATTCCCAGACAGCCTCAGGTCTCTGAGGTTTCCCGCCTTGCTCAGCGCCTCAGTGGGCACCTCCTTCAGCTTGTTCCCTCCCAGGTGGAGCGTATCGAGGTCCCCGGCCTGGTCCAGAGCCCTGGGTGACACATGATCGATGGCGTTCCCGGTGAGGTAGAGTGCTCTGAGGCCCTCAGCTCCGGCCAGGATGTCTGCCTCCAGCTTGGGGATGGAGTTGTTCTCTAGGTGAAGCGCCAGCAGACTGGGCACCAGTTTGAAGGCCCCTTTGGGGAAACCGGTGAAACGGTTCTTCTCAAGGTGGAGGTATGTCAGCTGAGGGAGGCCTGCGGATTTCAATTATGGAAATTTCAGTCTTGAGATACAAGTCACAATAATGCAACAAAGGCTTTTCTCTACAAATTAATAACCTTTAAATGCGTCAGGGCTGAGGGATGTGAGGTCATTCTCCGACAGGTACAGGTAGATCAGTCCCTTCATGCCACTGAAAGCCCCGCCCTCCACCTCCACGATCTTGCAGCGCTGCAGATGCAGGGATACAACCTGGGCGACACCGGGGAAGCTGTTGCTGGGGATGTAGTGGAAGTGGTTGCCACGCAGGTCGAGGAGACGTGTGTTGGGAGAGAAACCCCGAGGGACTTTGGTGTGACCGCGGTTCTCACACGAGGAGTGGTGCGTCTCAGCCTGAAGGTAGGAAGATAATGGGAATGTAAAGGACATTTCAGGTGTTTCCATCTTTTATAGTAGTGTTTGGCAACAGAAAATCTTGAAGTGATTTTTTCAAAAATAAGCAGGGAAAAAAAATGAACAGTTTAACATTTTAACCTTTTTTTTTCACATTTTAAGATTTTTTTTCAAAAACATAGAAAGAAGGCAAACAGCAACAAAAGAAGGAATGACCCAGAAATTAATAAGAAACAAGTAGAAGTAAAAAGAAATTATAATTGTAAAAAAAGAAAGAGAAAGTGCTTAAAAAATTATAATTACTGTGAAACCTAATTGCAAATATATGATTATGAATATATTTTTCCCTAGCTCTTTTTCTTATTTTTTCCCTTGACATTTTTTCCTAGCTTACTTTTTTTTTAAATTTGAAATCTGATTTCTTGCAATTTGTGAAATGTTTCTTACAGAGTTGCTCATTCCCTTTTATTTTCAAATTATGGTCAGGGTTCAAAGTAAGCTAGGAAAAAAGGCATCTTTTTTTTTGGGGGGGGGGGGGGGTGACCCTTTTTTCTAATTTTTTTTTGTATTTTCTTTATATGGCACAAGGGGTGGCTGATGGGGGGGGGGGGCTATAGGACACTCCACTCTGCTCACATCATGGATGTTGAATTAATTACTTGGTATCTCTTTAAGGGTAGTGGTTTTCTAATTTTAAAACGATACCCCTTCTTTAGTCCGTAAACTGAAAAAGTAAATCTAAAAACATACAGCCCACTCACCTCGCAGACACAGTTGGCAGGACACTTGACCTTGTTCTCCGGTTCTTGTGTGGGTCGTGTGATCCGGGTTGCCTCCTCGAACTCGGCCTTCAGCATGGCCTCCTGGCTCTGACAGCGCAGCTCAGGAGGCTGAACGGCCTCCAGGTTTTCCCCCGACAGATGGGCCGGTCCTCCACATGTTCCTATCAGCTTCACCTTGTTCCGGATTGACCACTCCCTGCAGTGACGTAAATGGAATTAAAGCATTGTGGCCTAGAAGTCAGCCATCAGTTCGAAATCCACAAAGGTGCGTTATACCTGAGTGGACGCAGGTAGCAGTTGCAGTAGATGGGGTTCCCAGCCAGGTTGAGGCGTGCCAAATTGGGTGAACCTTCAGAGAAGGGCTGGATGACTCGCAGCTGGTTGTTGCTGATGTCCAGGTGGACGAGGTTGGGGCATTTTGATACAGCTGTGTTGGCCATGTCCTGCAGGGACATGTGGTCCAGGAAGAGATGGGTCAGTTTGGCCATGGACACAACCTCCTCGCCGAGGTAAGTCATCGGGTTAGCTCATATCAAGACGGGTCACCTCTGGGAGTCTGGACACACAGGGAGGAAGAAGTGTGGAAATTTAGGATGAAAATTTCAGGTTTGTAGCTAAAATATATCAGAGCTGTTTTCCCCCCAAGACACAATGTGTGCTTTCAGCTCTTAAGATGGTTTGTAAAGTGTGTTCTGAAAGGTACGTTTTGGATTCGGTTTTAAGGAAAACATTGATGGCGAAAGACATCAAAAGCCGTTTAAAACCATCAGTATATTCAGCCGTTGTGTGGCCTGGGGTTCACTACATGGGGTTTGTTTTGCGGCCGTCTTGAATAGATGTCCACAGGAATGGCAAAAAAACACCAGTTTTCATAACTTTTGAACCAGATAACATTCAAAAACAAATGAACCCACTTTTTCATATAATTTTGATACCATGAATCAAATGGAAAAGTCATTTACACAATACAACCACTCCTAATTTGTAAAAAGCAGACAAATGACACATTTCCAACACTTTATCTTAAGGTGTTTTGTTCCTCAGTAGTTGCAATAGCAAACTGAAACTAGTTTATTCTCTTACATCAGTTGCAAAGTTATTAAATGGATTAGGTCAATGCACCGGCATGTTGGTGAGGAGGACCTCAAACCTGACGAAGCAGGATTAATACTGTTGAGTGCTCAGTGTGACTTGTGTTATAGAAGCTTTGAAGTTTCGCCAGGTTGTCAGTATTCACAAAGGAGACTTCTTGCCGAAGTTACCCACATATGTTTGGTTGGTCATTAAGTCCGTTCTAAAGATTGGTCTAAACAAAGACCAACTTAGCAGAACCAGACTTAGTTAAAACCAGTTGGTGCGAGCGGCTCCAGACCTTTAATCTAATCCATGTGACAGTTGTCTGTAGCTCTGTGGCAGTTCATAGAGGCCACTGACACCTAGATAGTGCCATATGTCGAGCAGCGTACCTGGTCATGGTCTCAGTGGGGAAGAACTGCAGTTCATTGTGGTCCAGACTGAGACGGGTGAGCGTGAACAGACCAGCGAAGGCTTCAGTGTCCAGGTAGTTTAGAGAGTTGTGACTAAGACGAAGCCATTTGATGTTCTGCAAACCCTGGAGGGAGAAGATGTTGGTTTTTAATTTAAAGGTACAATGAGAGGAGACCTCTCAGTTTGCTATTTTGAGGTGTGTTTTGTTACCTGGAAGGCCATGTTGGGGATGTAGACCAGCTGGTTGTGTGTAAGCGATAGCAGGTTGAGGAAGCCGAGCTGAGAGAAAGCTCCGGGCTGGATCTCTTCCACACGATTTCGGTCGATCATGAGTTGTTTCAGGGAGGACAGGCCGTCAAAGGACTCCTGGAAAAGGAAGCAGAGGACAGAAAGTTTTTACTCCGCTGCACTGAAAATGTGTTCGTGGGTGGTAGAAGTAGTTCTGCGGGGTGTGTGTGACGACCTGGTAGAGGATTTCAATATTGTTGTTGGCCAGATTGAGGAAGACCAGGCGACCGAGGCCGCGGAAAGCCCCTTCCTTCACCCTGCGGATGTTACAGCGCTGCATCGACAGGTGAGTCAGGTAGGGAGTGTGTTTGAAAGCCCCGGTGGGAAGTTCCTGGATGTCGTTGCCTCGAAGATCTAATTTCACCGTGATCTATAAAGAAAGAGAATTAATTATCATAATGGAACTAAGCATACAACAGAAATGTGTGTGTGAATGAGAGACCTCGTCAACAGTAGGAGGAACTTGGGTCAGGTTCTTGTTGACGCAGGTCACAGTGAGCTGAATCTGGTCACAGATGCACTCCTGTGGGCATTTTGCTGTCTGTGCTGCAGGGATGAAGAGGAGGCTGAGCAGCAGGACCCAGAGGGTGTCAGGACAGAGCTGGGAGAACATCTGAGAGGGAAAATAATCGTCAAAAAAAAGCTTGTTTTTCTCGCATGCCTCCAGCAGACGATGAATCCAAAAACAGCAAATATTCTTGATGAAAAGAAGAGGGCTGCATTTCACAACAGCAAAACTATATCAAAATATCCCCTTACAAACTCTCATACAACTTATGCAGCATAATCCTGAGTAATAATTCCCAAACAAGCACAATTCAAGCGCTGTATTAAACAAGATACGTTAAAGTTTGTTAATGGATGTTTTGATATAGTTTTTTAATTTTTTTTTTTAATACTGTTAAAATAAAGTTTACACATACATACAGTATCTATCTATCTATCTATCTATCTATCTATCTATATATATATATATATATATATATATATACTATCTTAAATAGGATTTTAGTACAAATGTCCAGAAATATGCAGACATAAATGATCATGTGAAAATAAATAATGCTTTATATATATATTCATGTTATCTCTACTTCTTTTTTCCCTCATTTTTTAAATTTAGTTATTCTTGTATTTATTCCTTTATTTATTTCAACATTTATTGCCCTGTTCTTTGACAGAGTTATTCGTTTTATGGAACTCCTGACTCCAGTCCCATGCATCATCTAACAACCCGTCAGACTTCAGACTGTGATGCTTCTAGGGGCCTGAACACCATGCATGTTGGGAAATGTGGACTAAGTAACAGTAAGTGTTTCTATGTAGAAAAATAAAAAAAAAAAATGTGTGTTACACATTAAGGCAAAAGTATCAATAATGTGATAATACATCTGTTATAGAGAGACACTTTTCTGCAGAATGAGTAGTTTAACTTTTATTATTTTGATTACATTTTAGCTGATAACAATTATGTGCTTTCACATCAGTATAACCTTAAATGCAGGACCTTGTTATTGAGTATTTAATTACAGCATGCAGGTGAAATCAAAATGTAAAGAGGGTGCAAAGCTAAGAAACAAACATGGGGCCCTACAGAACTTTTTTTTTCCACCACGGCCTGTAAAAAAATATTTTTAACACTAGAGAAAGGTGTGTGGGTGTGTGTCACAGTGTTTTCCATTTCCCCAGTCTGACGAACAATTCCTCCATCATTCTGTACTTTTGGGGGATTAGTGTTATTCTGCTCAGATCGGGCTGCCCCGGTCTTCACTGGAATGCCTTAAAACCACATTCCCATGTGGGATCAGCAATCTTGATCCGCAGGAATGGACATGAAAAGCTTCACAGCTCCACACTCTCAAATTTGGAGTCTTAATAAACTGTTGGCGTGGTGAGATGGTGCCATGCTGTAACCTTTCTGTCCAAAATTTTGCACTAAACTCCAGACTCCGGCTTGTTACATCACCATCTTCTTTGAAATCAATTTTTAGGACTTACTTTTATCAAGAGGTGTTCCTATAATTTCTTTATAAAAGTTTTTTTACATCTATTTTCATTCTTAGTGTAAAGCATACTGGGTTGCACTGTACCTTACTCCTGATATTGCACTTAAGTCTTGCGCTGCTGTTTTTTTTTTTAATTCAACCATAGTTTTCATATTTTTCTTTTTTTTAATTTTTGTTTTGTTTTTCTTTAATTTCCTGTGTGTGTATTTTAATTTGATTTTTATGTGTACAGTTGGTTTTGATAAGTGCAATACAAATAAACTTTATTATTATAATTATTATTATTGCCAAATCCATGAAAACGCGAACCATGTAAATAAAAACACTGAAAATTCGCTTACAGATTATTTGTTATGTACATTTTAAGGTTCCAGTAGGCTTTATGATATTTCAGCAGCATACCGCGTTTTGTTTCTAAGACCCCCTGAGTAGAGAGAGGGGCCAGGAAACTAGAGACGGAGGAATTTTCTCCCCGGCCGGACTGTTTGTCCGCGTCCCCCCGGGGATCAACAGTCCCGACCGCAGAGGAGCGCCGCGCCGGCTGCGCACAAAGACGCGCAGTGTCTTTCCCTGCCGGTGTTGTGCCAAAAATCGTTTCCCCCTGAAAAAAAGCATGTCCCTTGGCCAGTGACGGTGAGAAAACTACTCTAGTGCTTTTACCAAAAACGATTTGGCAACATTTTTTTTCTTGTTTTCAACATTGATCCGTGCGTAAATTGGAAATGTTGGTTTAGTAAATAGTTATTATATTGTCTAATATAAAAAAAAAATACCAGCCTTGTATTTATTCATAATGACAACATAAAGAAAATATAACGTCTCCGATGTGACTAAGCTTAAGCGTATTTTTCTTCTTTTTTTGGAAGATAAATGCGCAAAATTGGAAGAAAAAAAACGCGCTCACATGACTGGATAATTGTGCGAGCGATTTGAGTATTTATCTTGCAATTTTAGTTTTCTGTGTCCATCTGTCAACATCACAGTCCCTCGAATCAATGCACGCGTTCAAAATCCAAACATTTGACAATTTACCGTAAGTACAGGGTTCCATTTTACGCACAGACTCACCGTGCTTTTCGTCGCGGTTCCGTCCGGCTGCGGCTCGCTGACTGGCCGCTGACTCTCTCACGGTCTCTGCTCCCTCTCTCTGCTCTTCCCCCGGCTGTCCCCCATCCAAAACAAACTCCGTTTATCCCTTCATTCACTCTCGCACACACCCCTCCCTCCGACACAAACACACACCTCCACCTCTGGAGTTTGCACACTGCACCACTCAGCCTGTTAAAGGACTAGATAGCTGCAAAACGGTAAAGTTGTGCAGCCATTGGAATTTTCATCTCAGCCTTCCTATTCCGGAAAATACATACTCACATATAGACAGACCAAGAGTCAGGTTTGTTAGATGAGTGTTTTTCACTCTTGTCCTATTTCCCAGCACATTTTTTTAAAATAATAAAACAGATTGTGGATTGAAAATAAAAGAAATATCAGGTAATAAAAGTGATTGTGGTCCCCTGAGCCCTGCACAGTTGTGACCTGGCTCAGTGCACAAAGATGCACACACATGCTGTGTGTATTCAGGCTCCTGCATGCACCCCTATTCCTGCTCAAAGTCTGATGCATACAGCAGCACTAGGTCTTGAGCGGACCTTATGAGCAGCCGTGTGAGGGTCGGGATTAGACAAACTGTCCTACAACTTTTTCTTCCTTTGCCATAGCTTTTTATTTATTTATTTAATAAGAAATGGAGAAAAAAACATGTAAGGGACTGTACTTAGTTTATCAGAGTAAGGGGGCTGGCCAGGGCGTGCCTTGAAAAAATAAGTTAATTTAAACCAAGAAAAATAAAACAAAACATATCTATCAAAACCCTCTCTGGCACTACAAATATGTGTCCTTGAACCTCCCAGAGTGACTTGGGGAAAATTCATGACCCTTCCTTCACCATAAATAAAAAAAACAAAAAAAAAAACAAAAAATCAGTTTTTGGCTGTGATAAACGGTGGGATTTAAGAGTTCTTTTTCTTTTTTTTTAAAAAAAAAGAAAACATGCCTTTAAAACTGACATGTAGGGTTTGGGGTTCTGATGGTACTCAAAATATCAATATTTAAAGTGAATAATCGTTCCCCTAAGACAAAATAAAAATGTAATATCCTCCCCACTGTTTAAAAATTATCTGAAGTACCTCCCTTGTGTTGCACCACCCCCTCCTCTCATAAATAACAGTCTCTTATGTATCCTATAAGTACAGATACTCCCACAGAATTCTGTGTGGCCATAGGTGATGACAGGGGTAAACTTCCTGTTGTTTTTATCGTTTGTGTCCCTTTTTATCATCCTGTGTCCCCTCTCTAGATTAGAAAACTTTTCGTAGGGCTGTGAACGCAGGGCATGTGGAACTCATCAGCAGTTTGAGGGTTTGAGTCACTGGATTGATTATTGATCTGTCGTTCCAGTCAGAGTTGATCAGATCAAATCGATGGATGAGAGAAGCAGATGCTGCAGAGGTGAGTGAAAGCAAACTTTTAGACCAAGCAGAATTAAGTTAAGTTTCACTGTCACTGCACCTGACATTCTGCTGCTCCATCTGTGCCCAGAGTATCCTTAGCATTTTGGCAGTGTGGTGCAACGAAAAACCGAACGGTGTATATTCCAACACGCTCCTATTGGACGGTCCAGCTCAAAAAATATAAAATCAATATGTGGCAGCAGATCATGGATGGCCACTATAAATAAATGTGGGAAACCCTGCAGTACAATAAAGTAAGTTTTTTATTTTTGACGTATTTATTTTGATTCATAGATTGTAATGTCTTTATTCAGAATGATTCAAATGAATAATTGTCCTTCTGTTTCTGTTCCAGCACTCAATAACAGCAGCAAATATCAACATGTAAAATAGATACAGGTCTAAAATAGTCAGCAGGTCTGTAGCTGTGGGTTCTATCACAACACCGTAACAATATCTGCCATTCTTTGCCAAAATTTATTGTGCTTTTTCCACAGTCACCGAGACCTGGAAATAATTTGTAAAATGAGACATTTCCGTGGCTGTGTAAAGGCCCTGACACACCAAGGCCACAATCAGCCGTCTTTGAGCATCTGTCACTGTAGTCGCTGTGGTGTGTCCCACACCATTGGCCCTTTTCTGTTTTCATACTCAACTTTTGGATATTAAATTGTTGTTGGAGATGGCGGGGCCATTTGGTGAATGAGATCTCTCTGATTGGCAGCTCAGATCAGTGCACGAGAAGAGAGACATCAGTGAGGAAAGTAAACTAAAGTCCAGTGGAAACAGACTTGTTTTCTAAGGTAAGTCAGTATTTCTTTAGCCACTGAGCTCTTAAGCAGAAATGTTTCCTGACGGTTAATTTGGTTATGTTGTTAATGTGCTAACTGGCAAACTAGCATAAAGACAGTCTCCCTTCTTTCCCTTTTTGAATGACGATTACAGGTGACTGCCTCCTGCTGATATGGAGAGATATTTCCTCTCATGCAGGTGCAAAATGTATGTGCTGGTTGGCCATCGGCTGTAGTCTTTGCGGTGTGTTCATGTGCAAGCTTTTGGCTGAGACACAGGCGACATGAGGACATGCAACCGTTGGCTCTTGTTCTTTAATGTTGGTGTGTCTGGGCCTTAGCAGCCGTGTCTGAAATAGACACAATGTTTTGTTGTTGTTAAACAGTGAATTCTAAACTTATGTACTGAATAACTAAATAAAATGTTGCAAAAAGTGCCTGATTGATATTATCCAATGTTCGCTCCACTCCAGGTTACAATCATTCTTTACACATTAACTCAAAGTTACCTGATGTGTATTTCTAAATTTTTCTATAAAAAATATAAGTCACAAGCATATGTAGAAAAATAAAAACTAAGACATTCTGGACAGTTTTTGCCTTCATAAAATATACAAATCAGAAGTGGAGATGCATTAAGTGGTTTGTTCGAGTCCCTTGTTCAAGTGTAAAGCTTCCTGTTACAGTCAGTACAGTGTGTGTATGTGTCCCAGTGTCGGTGCTGGCAGTGGTCAGTCGTCAAGATCAGTGTTGGTCGTGGCGCCTCTTCTCCAGAGTGGAGCTCAGCCTCTCACCGGCGCTGCTGCACGACTCCAGAGCTTCACTGTTCCTGAACAGTCACAAAAACAAACGGTGTGAGAATTTAAAGTGACAATCATCAGATTAAAATGCTACATTTTTTGTTTTTAGCTGCATTCATTTCACAGAGAGTTAAATGTAATGATCTTACTTGGAAACGAAGGTGTGAAGCAGCGCGGCGTGCTGCTGGGGGAAGTATTCCTGCTGGACGGCGTGCTCCAAACACAACAGCTGACCTGGGACCAGCGGAACCTTTTTCACCTTCCCCTCTCCCTGAAACGCAGAGCGTTAAAGCAGAAAACTAAATGAACTGGATTTTAAACAGCAAAACAAACAAAAATGGTAGATTTCTTCATGATTTTAAGATGATTAAAGTCGCAACGTGTAGACCTTTAATGTGATTTTACTAAAAGGAGATATTCATTCTGTCATATTCTCTTGAAACGCAGGGTTGAGGGGGGTGCCGTGGTCACACTGTACCTTCAGGAGTCCCATCATGACCAGCAGCGTGGAGAGGAAGCAGTGCGACTGGAGGGCGGAGCCAGAGAGGAGCTTCTTCATCACAGCGTCTGTGGAAAACAGTGTCTTTTAATGAGACTGCAGGGGCTTCACAAAAAAGAGGTGAGATCTATTAACAGAAACATCTGAACCACTAAGTAGTAGATTACTCACCAATAGTTTCAAGGACGGCAGTCTTGGTCTCTGGTTCCTCGCTGTACAAAGAGGCGATTTTCAGAAGGACATTAGCGGCTTTGTGTGGATCGGTTGCATCCACCTGGTGAGAATAAAAAAAGGATATTCAATCTGTTTGTACATTTAATCTAGCACAACAGACATCAAATAGGACAGATACATCAGATTGTTGGAGCAAAAAACGAGCTTGTTGGGACTTATTTCAGATTCCCACCTGTTGCTGCAGGTTTGTCCTCATGTCTCCCAGCTGAAGGAGCCTGTCTGCAGAGGGACAGCTGAGGAAAGACATGATCTCTGGCTGAAGGGGGACACAAAGTCATAATCAGAACCACAACATTAAAAAACAGCAAACACCGTGTGATAGTGTTCTCACAATACTGGGATTTCTAACTTTATAGAATATGCACCATTGAGGACATACACGTTTAATTTTTCATTAAAAAAAGGGCCATAACATGATAACTTTTCTTGATTAATAGCAGAGACCAGTAGAATGACTGTAGTAAACATAATAATAAAAAATTCATTAATTACATAAAACATTTATGAAAAAGTAGTCTTCTTCAAAAGCCTCTGAGATTATCACATATCCAAAGGGCAATAAAGTGCTAGAAAAAAATGTACAAATGTTTTTTTTTCTTATTCTTGTGCATTTTCAAGTCAGAAATTAGTTGGTTTTTTTTTTAAATTAAATACTTTTCTTACATGCTCTAACAAATCCCGTAAATTAGAACATTCAATCACAGCCAATGGAAGAGAAGACAGCACTGTGAGTGAATATCTGTTTTAAACTGTTCAAGGTGAGAATATATTGTGCTGTTAATCGGCCTCATCGTTCTGTGTAAAAGCTATAATCGCAGAATAAGGGGATAGAGCTGTCTCGCCATCAAGCCGCCACGGGACGTAGTAACAGCAACAATACGAATTAAGGAGCATGTTATAGCAGTTAGCAGCTAAAAAACAGCAGCCAAAAATGTCCACAAATTGTGAAAACAATGAGGCCCGGAAACTTCTGACCCTCTGAGCAGAGGAAGAGATCAGCCGCCACATAACAGAGAAGCTAAATGATTGTTACTGACATAAATATTATGTGTTTTGTGTCATCTTACATGGCTCTGAGGTTTTTCAGGACTGTTGTCTTTTCTTGTCATTCCATTTTCCTTCACAATTTCGCCGTCCTCTTCACTGTCATTACAGTCGTCACTGGCGTCATCATTGTCCTCACGGTCATCACCATCTTCTTCATCCTCGTCATCAGGTTCTCCCTCATCATCACTACGGTGACATCAAGAAAGAAAACTCGCTTAATGCTCATTTAACAAGCTGATGAGAGATACCTGTTTTTGTGCCGAGGGAGCTGGACGTTGGCTGAAGTTGGATTACTTAACGTCACACAGACACGTGGACTACCTGAGTGATGCCAGCATGTCTCCTTTGTTCATGTTTTCCATAGTTTCCCTCAGAGCCTCACAGCCCTCCTCTCCCAGACAGTTACCTGTTCAGAGTCACATACAAAAGTATCTTTCACCTGTTGTGTCATCATTTTCTGATTCAATTTATTTATTTTTTCCAGTATTTTCACAGCCATCGGACTCTCTCATGCTACTGCTCCTCCTACAGAGACGGCGAGCCCACTTTCAATGTTGGTCTTACCGTTCAGATCCACTTTCTCCATGTGAGGTTTGTCCGTGATAGCCTGAGCCACCACCAGAGCCGCTGCCTCCGTGATCTCGCCGAACGACAGATTGAGCTCCTGAAGACGAACAACACAGCAGAGCTTTGTAACTGTCCACCGCTGACAAGGCAGACACAGACGGACAAAAAAAAAGGCCGAACTCTGATTGTAAACTGACCTTGAGGACCGGTAGCCCCTCTCTGAGGACGGCGGCGAGGGCGATGGCGCCTTCAGAGCGGACCAGACAGTCTCCAAAGTTGATCACCTCAATGTTCCTGAGGTGCCTCAGAGCCTGCAAGGGTTAACCAAGCACACAATAGATTACATACAGGGATTTCCCGATCGAATCAGGAAGGATCCGTCCGGATCATTGTGTTTTCTAATTAACTGGGATCGGTTACTTTGAGCGGGCGCCACATCTGATCTGTTGTTCATGTCCGCCATCATGAACGGAGCGCATGATTTGCAGATATTTAGGTTTTATTGTAATGCTTTTACTCCAAAAAGTAGATATTTTTCATGTTCAGCTTAAGCTGCTACACCTCCTCAAGTGGAATTGAAATTTTTGTTGTTCATTGTTAGTGAACTAGTTATACTATAATGCTTTGTTAAGTGGGATTTTGACTGATTTTTTTTTATTTTGACTGGGCATGTCAAAGTTTGGCTGTAACACTACTTTGATATTGAATATCTGCCAATACCAATCCTGTTTATTTACCTCATTCTGTGCTTTTATTACAATGAAGTGAATGTGGATATAGTTTGTGAAGATGCATTTTTAGTTTAACTTTTTTTTTTAACAAATGTTGCACAAAGTGGAATTGTTTTGACAGCCAGATAAAAGTAGTTTCCTTTATTATTTTTGTAAAAAATACAATTTAAAAAAACCTTAAGGAACTGTTGCAGACATGTTTTCTAATATTGCATTACAGAACTATTAAATAGTCAAACATATACACTGGATTTTAATAACTTTTAAGTATCTGAAGTGTGCATTGTGCAGCTGTATTATCCAGGTAAATACATGTATCAGATTGGGATTTGGTGTCAGCATATCCTCGTCATCAGATGACTTGGATCTGAGGCAAAAACTTGACTGGGATGTCCATGTTTGCTGATCTTTTGTACTTACAAAGGAACGTGTAAACAGGCCTCACCTGTGCCATGGCGAGCGTCCCCTTCTTGGTAAAAGTGTTGTCGTTGAAGTTGAGGACGCGGAGCTCCGGGTTGTGTCTCATTGCTGAAGCTAACGCCATCACACCTGCGTAGTTGATGCCGTTCTGAGGCATGTGGACTTCTTCCAGGCTGCCCATCAGCTTATATGGAAAAACAGAGAGGACTTTGAGGTTTAAGGGGCTGGCATGTTTGGTAATTTTACTTAAATAATCCCTTAAGCCCTATTTTAAATGTACAGTAGCCTCAGTTATGATTGACTATGATCATCAATTTGGGGGGGATTATTTTCCACCTGAAAGGCCTTAGCCAGGGCTCTGGCTCCTTCATTTTCCAGGCGGTTCCTCCCCGCGATGAATACTCTCAGTTTGAGTGGAGCTCCGAGCGCTGATGACTGTCTGTGGGACTCCATCAGAGCTTCAGCCAGGATCTACACAAACAACACAGCACTGTAACCGCCTGTAAACACGTGTGAACACTCTGAAACCTGGATCGATATCACTTTCCTTGTGCCGCATTCAGACGCCTTTCAGAAGCGTTTAAACCTGTGAATTGGTGCAATTTCTTTAAAAAAAAAAAAAAAAAAAAAAAAACATGGGACAAAAGGCAATGGGCAACTTGGTAAGAAATATTCCACAAACTGCAAAAAGTTAGTACATTTAAGAATTTTTTTTTAAAAAAAGCTTGGAAAAATACTGTATATATAAAAAAAGAAAATCCTATATTTGTAATTATCGTAATTACATATTTAAAAGTATGGTGCAGAATTGTTAGACATTTTTAAGCTTTTTTTCCAAGTCATATCTTTCTTTCCTGTTTTTTTCTTCATTCTTTGAAACTATTTTTCAGTCAGGTAAATTTCTTGTACATTTACTAATTTCTTGCTGATTTGGGGGTAATTTCTCTCTCTTTTTTTTGGCTTATTGCCTTCTTTCCATGTTTTTGAAAGAAATCAAGCCAGTTTTCTCACTTCTGTAGTAGATACACTGCAAGATAGATGCAGTTCCAGCTGGTCTGGCGACAGGATAAAATGACTATGATTGAGTGTGTCTGGGGTAAACAAAACTACCTTTCCTCCTCCGATCCCCATGCCACAGTTGTTAAGCTTCAGCTCCCTCAAGGTGTGGCAGGACGGGCTCTTCAGCAGCTGCTCGATTCCCTTCACACCATCTGGTCCGAAGGCATTATCGCTCAGGTCCAGCTCGGTCAGCCGCGCTCCTGCACTCATCAGTGCACAGCCCAGAGACCTCTGATGATTGCACAGAAAGTGAACATGTGACGCAACATGAAACAAATCCTGAAATAGCATAAACGGTGTCTAAAAAATCTCACCAGGGCTGTCGGGATTTCAGAGCGCAACCTTCCGGTGAACATGTCACTCCAGTAGCATCTCTGAAAGACACAAAGAGCTTTCAACGGAGGGAAAACAGCATACTCTTTGCGAAAACAATGTGCAGAAGGAAATTTTAAAGTCTGTGATCTGGTCTGTGTGTGTTCACTATGAATGCTGAGTACCTGGAGCAGATCTTTGCTCTCCAGAGCCTTTGCAATGGCTTGTGCTGCGTCCACTCCTATGGTGTTCCCCTCCAGACGCAGAGCTCTCAGACCCTGGTACTGCTCTATCTCACGGACCAGCTTCTTCACTGAAAGCACAGAGAACATCAGGTCAGATCTGAGGAGAAAGCAGCCACCGGCGTCGAAATAAGGCTAAACCCTCTCTGTTGCCCTGCTCCACATCTGACCTGACTCCGCATTGTCCAGCTTCAGTCCCAGGCCTTTATAGCTTAACTCTCCATCACTGACGTGGGTCTTTGAAAGAGCATCAGCCAGCTGAGCGATGTCATCTGAGGCCATAATGACTCTATAGAGACATCCAGAAGTCAGGCATTAGGGAGAAAAATAACACATTAATTAGCAAAAGTACGCTGTTTTAATCTAAATGAAAAAAATGATGTTCAGTGTGTATAAGTGTATTTCCTTTGGAAAATATGTGAGAATGCGGAAAGGAATTCATAAGCATGGCAGACAATTAGGAAATATAAAACAACTTTCCTGAAACACCTGAAAATCTGGCTAAATTTGAAGCTGAACTGCTTTACCTGCACAAGCTAAAACCTACAATAAATCACTAGAAAAGCTGGAAGCTGAGCTGTAATAGTGGCAAAGGAAGTTGAGATTAACTAAAAAGGTTTAAAGAAGAAAAAAGAGAAAAGTTAGACATAAATATTAAACAGGAGCAGAAACATCCCTAGAGAGCATAATGTTTTGATATTTCAATGATTTCTGTAGCTGAAAGTATGCTGAAGTAGTAGTTGGTCAAAAAAAAAAAAAAGAAACAGGAAAAATAAAAACACGAGGCAAAGAGGATGTTACTAGCACCACTAGTAGTAGTACCACTGTGAGTAGTAGTAGTAGCAGCTGTAGTTGCAGTGGAAGTAGTTGTACTGGTAAAAGTGGTAGTGGAAGTAGCAGTAGTAACGTAAGTAGTAGAAATAGTAGTGTTACTAGTAGAAGTGATAGTAGTAGTAGGTTAGCAGTAGTTGAAATAGTAATAGTACTACTAGTAATAGTAGACGACTAGTAGTAAACGCAGTAATAGTGGTATACTAGAGATAGTAATTGTTGTAGCAGTAGTATAACGCTACGCTTATACTACTAGTATTGGTAAAAAAAAAAAAAAAGTAGTAGTAGTAATAAGTAAGTAATAATATTAACAATAGTAAAAGAAGTAGAAGGGTTAATAGCAGCAGCCGTAATGGTAGTAGTAGTAGTAGTAGTAGTAGTAGTAGTAGTAACAGTAGTAGTAAAAGATAGGTAGCAAACAGATTAAGCCCAAACATCCGTACAAGAGATATCAATAAGGTCGCTAACGTTATTTAGCCTCACCGGTGCTAGCTAACAGTAGAAGTGCGCAACATGCATATAACCCGTTGACACCACAACCGGTAAAGGTAAACTAAAACTGATATGATTGTGAGTCTGGACTTTATATCGTGTGTTTTCGTATCTGTCAGTCATCAAATAATCATACACCTCTCGCTGAAACAATAAAAACTTACCACAAAGTAGGATTTCCAAGGAAACGATGGTGGAGAACACTAAACACGCTGCTCTTCCGCGCAGCGCGCCGGTTGCTAAATCATATGACGTCATGCCGCCCCACTCTCTTCTTCGTTGGTGTTATTTACGTTGGTTAACATTGATCTACAGGTGTTCTACCGCCACCTGCTGCCACCTCCACCCACCCAAACTCTCAGTGATAAGATCGTGAATATCGGCGGAGGCAATAAATTGCAGATTTCATAAAAGTTTATTCACTTTCACGAATTAAAAAAAAAACAACTTTACAGAAACAAAAATAATAGACAATTTAAAAAAAATGGTTTTTTAATGTCATTATTTATTTATCATTTATTGATGTCAAAAATGAACTTTCACTCTTAAAACTGCATTTTTTTTATTGGTTGATCAGTTTTATTGATTTTGATTAATGGAGTTCACTTGACACTTTTTTCAGTTGCACTGCTAAGAACTGGTGTAATAAATGTGCACAAATGTTCCTTTAACACGGCGTGAATTTATAAGGAGGAGCATCGCAGAGTGCTGGGCATAGGCCAGAGGAAAGGATAGATTTTAATGACAAACAGGACAGATTTTGGTACAAGTTGGTGTCCCCACTCGGCGCGGCTATTACTCAGCAAATGTTGCTGGAGGACTTTTGAATGTTGAAAGTGAATGAGACCCAACTGTCCCCAGTCAGGTGACCTGACCCCTGACCTCTTCATAGCAGAACTCACAGAGCAGACCTACACCTGTCAGGATGGAGACTGTGAGGAGCCACTCCTGCAGGTGGGCAGAGAAGGTGGCCTCCAACCTCTGGATGAACCGTGTGAGGAGTCAGAGCCCAGGAGAGACCCTGTTCCCTGGGAGGACCTGAGGAGCAGAGAGACCAACAAGAGACCAGCCACCCTCTCTCAGAAACCTCCAGAGGAGGAGAGACCTGCACCTGAAAAGAGGCAAGTCTGAAAAACCATCAGGATTTTGTTTATTGTTTACATCTTGTGTTAGTTGGATGACAGTCATGGCATATTCTGGTCTGTTATAATACTTTGTTGGGACAGCATGGTGTAGTGTACGTCTTTGTTGTTTTGAGTCTATGTAGTCATTTTGTGACTCTGAGGTCTCCTTGCAGTTCCTTTGCATCTCTTAATGGTCATTATGTATGTTCACTGGAGACATTTTGTGTCTCTTTATGGTTGTTTTGCTGCTATTTGCGGCTATTTTGTGTCTCCTTGCAGTTAATTTACATCTCTGTGGTGTTTTTGTGTTTCTATGTAGACATTTTGTGTTTCTTTGTGGTGGTTGTGCTGCTTTTTATAGTTATCTTGGGATTATTTGCAGTTCCCTTGCATCTCTTTGTGGCCCCAGTGTGTCTCCTTTCTAGTGATGTTGTATCTCTCTCAAATTTCTCTTTCAAAGAAAAGAAAAGAAGAAGCAATGGAAAATGCACAACATACAGCACACGAAGCTCGTCCTGAGCATTGGCACAGTTTCTGCTGCCCCCCTGTGGCAATATTTCACCTGAAAACTTGTTGCGATGCTGCACTCACTGGAAACAGCTAGCAGTTAGCTAAGAGCTAGCCAACGTTAGCTAGTCAGTATCCAGCAGCCGTAGCGCAGACAAACTCGTGTCCCTGCCACATACCAATGACAGGGACACGGAACTCACAGATATGCGCCTGGACATTCACTGATATTTGGCTGGCTAGTTTACCTGTCTTTACCGCCAACACTGTGTAAAGCTATCTCTGATCTGAAAAGCGCTGTGACTCAACTCTCGGTGAGTAGCTGTGCTAAGTGGCTATTAGCATACAAGTTAGCTGATTTACCAGGTAGCTGGTAAGGTTTAGAAACACTGTAGCCTCATATGCCAGCTCAACAACAATCCTTTATGAATGTAAATGAAACTACATATGTGACTTCAAAAATATTATTGAAAGTTAAGTATGCTTTATTAATTTTTATCAGCGCGAGTTAAGATAAATTACAGTGATTAGCATCTAAGTAGCGTTAGCTGGCTAATCCCAACTGCCGGCAGGTAAACCCTGTTTGGGTTAACGCTACCACACTGACGCCATTAGCAGCTAACGGGATGCAAGTTGTGTAATTTACATGTATATCTGTTTGGGTAAGTTTATTTTGAGTTGACCCGTAAGCCAACACGCTAACGTTAGCTTGGCATTTTCCTAATATTGTTGTGCCTTATACAAAAAATGTGTCATCTGACTAATGTTGAGACAGCCGTCCTAAAAATGTCCGCAATTTATGCGTCAAATACTTCTTTGCGAATCGTGCCTCCCTCAGATTAACAAAATGCTGAGGCCGTCTTCGCGATAAACCGTCCCGGCTGTTTGTTTACGCAAGCACGGTGATTGCTCTTTAGTAGTGGGCCTTCGCTTGTTCAGTGCGACTGTAAGTGGTTGGGTGGTTTTGGAAAGGTTTTAATCATGGCAAGAGCAACTTTATGTATCAGGACATCAATGTTATGTGTGGGAATGTTAGTCGAAGCCGTTAAAGTTGTTAACCCTTCAACACCGTAGCAATTTGGCATGGTGTCTTTGAAGTAAATGCATTAATTAAAGAAAAAAAGAGAAAAGATAAACAGGGAAAATGCTATAAGCAACTGAAGGAGAGATGACCTATTTCTAGAGTTTTAAGAAAATTACCTGAAATTTGCAACAACAAAAAAAAAAGAAAGCAAAAGTAAAAGAATAAAAACCGGGAAATTATAATAAATAAAGAATAAAATAATTATAATGAAAATATTTCTTCTTTGAAGCCTAATTTTAAACATGTAATTAGATATGTAGATTTCTGGATATTTTTGCCTAGTTTTTTGTATAATTTTCTATGGATTCTCTCTCTCTCTCCACCTCTTAAGCCAATTCTCAGGTTATATTGTCACCTTTTTTTTAAAAAGAAGTCAAACCAATTTGCTCAAGCTTCAGAGGTTTAAAAATTTGTGAGAGGCATACACTTGGCTGATTTTGATCTAGGTTTCAAAAGGTTAAAGGTTACCCTTTAACCCTTCTGTATTTTCCAACCTGGACTTTTTTTTTGACAATTTTTTTTGTCCAAGCGAAACGCTTTTCTTAAAAAATGATCCCGTATTGCAAATGACTTCTTAAGTGTCTAACAAAAAGGTCTATGTATGTCAGATGCTTTCTGTAATGTTGTACCAGAGTAGGAGTAAGTATGTTCAACCAGAAATTGCTCCAAAGTCGCTATTGCCTAACTCCATTTAAATAAACAAGTCGATAGTAACAAAATTAAACTCATAAAAGCGATCTTGGTTTGTTTTTTCACTGTTCCAACATTTACAAACTCCCGATTGTCTGAAATAAACCCCTATTTCACCCAGTTAGATGTGAAAATATGCTGATGCTACACATGCTAAAATAAATGTTTTTGTAAATTGAGTGGTGGGTTAATGATAGTGAGTTTTGGTCTGTTTCTGGTTAAAAATAAAGATCTTACTTTTTAACAAAAGGTCTGTCTGCAGGGATCCTCTCTATAATGTTGTCAGACACTTTGAATAACAATCTGAGCCTGTCATAGGCAAAAACAAACACTTTTTTAAGCTGGTGATGCACAAATGCCCCAAGTGGTTTCATTAAAGTCTGTTTTGTGACTGCTAGCTGCGGTGCTTCGCTCAATACTGGACTAATTTCACTGTTGTTCCGATAATTTACTTTGACACAAAACTGGAAAAATAGGGTCCAGGTTGAAAAATACCAAAGCTACCCTTTAATACTGTTGTGTAGTGGAGTTTGAGACTGTTTAAGTCAGTTTTGTCTTTCCCCTCAGATTATGGATCCTGAACGACAGAAACGAAGAGAGGAAATTCAGAAAGCCATGAGCTTTATCCAGTAAGTGTGCAACTAATATTGACTTTACAGCTGATTAGAGGTATTATGAGCAAAGACAGAGCTCACCCTTTTATATGGAGTACAATGACTCAATGACAGCCTTCTTAACTTCTCTCCGCAGGTCATCATTGCCTTTCCCAGAGCCAGAGAGTTATGAGGTTTGCATTGATCCTTCTCATCCCATTTTATGGTCACAACTTTTAATCAACAGTAACACTCACAGATTTGATTGTACTCACATTTTCTGCTAATTTCTCTTGTATCTTGAGTTATATTTTAGCTCAGATATTGTGATTTATTTTGTCCTCAATCATATGTCTTTTGCTTTTTTTCTCTTTTCCTTCTCTTTCTGACCATCTTTAATCACCTTTCCATCATTTTTTATGTCCCCTTATCCCTCTCTCACCTCCTGCATTATTCTGTCTCTGTGTGACCTTCCTACACATTCCCCCCAGGCATTTTTGACCCAGTTGGTGTGCAACTTGCTGGACGAAGGCAATTCCTGCTTTCGAGATGGGGACTGTCGTCAGGCAACCCAGCAGTACGGGGAGGGGATCAGTGTTGCACGTTACGCTCAGGCGGAGGCCCTCGTCATCCCCCACGAGCTGCTGGAGAGCCTGTATGTCAACCGGGCTGCTGCCTGCTACCAGACGGTGAGGGAGAAGGGGAAAGAGGGGACATCTCACTTGCAGATACTTGTGGACAAACAGGAAATGCAGTAGGGAATGTATATCTGTTTATTGTTGAAAGGACTCATCTTTGGAAAAAATGTTCAGCTTTACTACATTTACAGTTTATTTAACAGCTTAGTTTTCGTTCTATGGTAGCATAACTTATGAGAAAGATAGAATAGCTTCTGTTAGTTATTGTGTTTACATTGACTGCAGGAATGAAATTATTTCCTACTGTGGGAATTGCATTTAATGAAATGTTAATGTGGGGCTAAAATTCAGGGTTTTTAAGTCTGTGAGTGTGCTCTAATCTGTGGCTGTTCTATCAAGGTATTGTCGCTGGTTTGACAATTTTGTATTGATGTGCATTCCACAGCGGGGTATTGTTTTTAGTATTGTATTTGAGGGTCACTCTTGCGCAAGTTTCTTTTTGTTTCATGTGAAATGACTCTAAATAGGTCAGTTCACCCCCAAATCAAAAATACATATTTTTCCTCTTATTTTTAATGTTATTGATCAATATAGCAGCTAGCTGGAGCATCTCATCCATGAGTAGATATACACTTCCTTCTGCGCTGTGACTCCATTAGCGAGTGTAGTTCAGTAGAGAGATAATAGTTCCCACATCAAACTGCTCACAACAAGGTCTGTGGATTATCTTGAGTAACGGGGTTATGATATCTTGAAAGAGACATTGCTGTTGAGTTTTTCAAATGTTTTTTTTTTTTTTTGGCACAAGTACCTTATAGTTCCATTATATTGGAAAGAAGGCAGATATCTCTATAGCCGATATCTCCAACACTCTGCTACTCACACCAAAACATTCTAGATTGACAAATAGCACCACAGGTCAGATGAAAAATAAGGATTTTCGGGATTTTTAGGGTGAATTAACCCTTTAAAACTCATGGCATCTGATAAATAACATTTTAAAGTCCAAAGCCTTTTCCTGCTCTTACTGTATATCTCTGTTTTTTCTGGTCTCAGAGGGAGTATGAGCGTGGTATCCAGGACTGTGACAGTGCGCTGTGTGTGTCAGAAGGCAGTCGCAGGGCTTTGTACCGCAAAGCAATCTGTCTGAGGGAGCTGGGGCGACTCAGAGAGGCCTATGAGTGTGGAACCAAATGTCTCCTCACAGCACCACACGTATGTCAACAACTCTGAAAATGTTCATATAAATTACTTCTGTATGTTTTTAAATGTATGTTCATGTAGATTTTAAAGATCTAGTTTAAAATGAAAAATTCTCTCAGGAAATTAGTTAACCAGTAAAAAAGTGACGTCCTGCTGTCCTGCAGGAGATTGTTGTTGATCTTGTTAAAATAGATGTAAAATACAAACCATAATAGCAAGAGCATTCATTCTTTTTTGCAGCACGAAGCTAATGCCTCCTGTGATCACATCATGACCATAAACTAAGTCCCTACTTACCCCCGCTATGCTTAAGTGAAGCCAAAATATCCGGGATACAGCCACTGCCATTTTGCTCTGGTGACGTTATTTGGAGCCAGATTCTGCGCAGTAGCAATCTCCACGTTGGGGTAATTCCTGCAAAAACACCTGTCTGACCAGTCACGAGCAGCACCATTGAACACGAGTGCAAAGATTGACATACACAGCTGTCAATCATGGTGGAAAACCCCCCCTTTTTTAAATTAAATAAATCGCTAAAATCGAACTTAGCGGAAAAATGAACACTTGAACAAACATCAGTGTGATGAGAACCACCATAAAGGGGTATTGCAGTATTTTTCAACCTGGGCCCTATGTTTACATGTTTGGATGTGTGAATGATTCATGCTTATCGTGGATCTTGGAATCGCTTCAGTAGATCAGCTGAGCCAGGATCCGCGGTGCATCTTCAACAGTTTTTACCTAATCCTGTGGGGCATTTGCATATGGCAAAGTTTCGGCCATTAAAAGTGGTTGTTTTTCTCACTGATGTGCTCATAATGTTATACTTAGAGTCGGAGACGATAGTGACTTTGGTGCTGACCCGGAAAAAGTCTCGGTCAAGTTGAAGTCTTGCAGAAAAATTCGCGTGACTGCTGCGTTCTATAAGTATGCCGTCGGATGTTGCTATGAGAGAGTTGGAATCACTGATGAATCTTACACCTGACACCTTTATTTTTCTTTTTTTAATCTGATGAAAAATCATGTCTGGTTTTTGTATGCATATATTTTAAAGACACTTTTAATACCTTTATCAGTTATTCTGGTTTATTGGCTTACATAGCCTTTATTTTAGGTTGTACAGATTTTAGGGATATGAAGCATTTAAAGATACTCCCTAGAAATGACACATTAAGCAAAAATATCAGTGTAGGTACGAGTGGGACCATCTCTATTGCAAAGTACAAAGGGTTAATGGAGATGATTAATCTCTAGTTAATCTAGATTTTGCGATTCATCTTCCAGGACAGACAAGTGAGTGAACTGGCCCAGGATCTGGCCACTAAACTGGGCTTGAAGGGCCGTAAGGCTTACGTCAGCCCACAGACAGAGTCCACAGCAACAGAGGGGGAGAATCATGGGGAGACGTCCCCACCCACAGGAGAGGTGGGTGCTGTTGTCGCAGTGTTGAGGTACATACTTGGAATACTTAATGAGAGGCTAATCATGACAGATTTTTTTTCCCGCTCTTTGTCTTCAGATGTCCTCCAATGGGCTGGAATCTTTGGGTGACATTGGACCAGGTATGACAGAGTGACGTGTGTTGAACATGTCTGTTACCGATTCCCATCTGTTTATCATATAAATTTCCCTCCCTCCATCACTGTTTTTGTCCTCCTCAGCGGACCTGGCTAACGCGCAGTGCATCCCTGCTCCTTTGGCCACACCCATCCCAGTCAGCGATGACCCGGCGACCCCTGTGGTGACCCCGTGCACTGACCTGTCGGAGAGCCCCAGCAGCCAGGGCCTGCCTCCCATGCCGTACTCCGTCCCCGTGTCGGAGCACATGGATGAATGCAGCAGCAGCGTCATCAAGGACGAGTTAGACAGTCTGCTGGACTGCATCCCCAAGAAAGTCAGTGAGGTGAGTGAAGGACAGACGAGTGAGACATCAAACATCACTTTGGAGCTAGAATTATTTTTCCTTTTAACATTTTTTCAGCACTTAAGTTTGTCTCTTGTAATCTTTGCTTGATTAAACTTAGAAATGCCCCTTTGTAATCAGATGAAAGGGAATCATCTCAGAAGCAAGTGTTGTTGAATTTTGAATTGCAAAAGTGCATTTTGGTCAAAGGTGACCTCAAATTGACGGCCCACTTCATGAAGTGATGCCAGGTTCAAACTACACGACCTGTTTGTCCGTCCCGACCGTCACTATGTCAGAATAGGCGATTTTGGAGTCATAAAATCTTGCCGTAACTTGGCGTGCAGACTTGGCAGACAATATGTTTGTCCATGAACAATCATCGCTGCTCGTCTTTCGTGATGTGTATGATGTCATTCTATTATTGACATCCTATTTTCATCACTATTATCATGTCAGTCACCGTGGGTGTTTCAGCTTAACTGTTGTTGCTGTGCAAGTCAGTGAATTCTCCATAGAAAGTTCCTGCAGATGTTTCACATTAAAAGAGACTTTTTTAATAAAATGAAGGGATTCTCTCCATCTAAATGATAGGGGGCTTTTAATTTGAAGTCGATACAGGATGTGTTGCCTTTAAAATGATGGCGTGATGCCTTAAACTTAACAGGGTGAATTAAAAACAACAACACAGACATACTCAGTGGATGAGAGAAAAAAGGCCTGTGTTTGTGTAAGTAAAGATAGAACTCCCTGCTGTTGTCGTGAGTAAAGGCCTACACACTATTTCGTAAGTTTATGGTATGTTTGTTAATCCGATCCATCTTCGATGTGAAGAATCAACTTTCTTTGCTAGTTTGATGCTAACGGCAGTGCTCAGTGCCACTGCTGTTTCATGCCAGTTTTTTGCTGTTTTTGCCCTGTGCTGCTAAGTTAAGTCTCTTGAGAAAATATCGAAAATGCTGGGGGCGTTGTCCAGGGCAGCAGATCGCTCTGTGTTCCTACTGGTCAAAGTGACGCTGTGTTGAAAAGAGTCGTGTAATACCCAAAAAAGTACATAAATAAATCAAACATGCTAGACTTTCTGTTGAGATGTCGTGAGATGTCCCAGACACAGTGTTGTTTGTCGTCTCCTGTGACACGCTACATGGGATAAAACGAATGATTGTCCCTTATGACACTCATTGTCGTTCACAATCCAAGCGGACATCTTTAGAACGCCGTGTTCGGCTATAATGGGGCTCATATCATGTAGTATGAACCCGGCCTAATGCTTGCCTCTGTTTGTGTCTTGGTCCAGAATCCAGTCCAGGGTGCTATCCCCACCAACCTCCCGAACACGGCGGTGGGTCTCCGGCCTCCGTACTCCCCGAACCTTCCGGCCCCGTCCCCCCAGCTGCCATCAGCCTTCTTCAGCTCCACCATCGGAGACTTGCCCTCTCTGGAACCGTACCCGCAGCTGGCCCAGCGGGACCAGGGCTCCACCCAGGCGCAGGACGCACTGGGAGGCTTCCCCACAGATGGAGAGGGGAAGGCAGGAGTCGCTGCTGGCGGGCTGGACTCGCTGTCTGAATACACTCTCCCTGGTGAGCAACGAGTCTTTATCTTTCATCTCATGTTGAGAAAGCAGTCTTTGATTTTTTAAAAAATGTTGCACCAAGTTATCCTAGTGGAAATAAACTTCAACTACCAGAAATTGGGTTTAGTGAAATTAAATCACACATGGCATGCACATGTTTGTCATAATAGTTCACTTACCCAAAAAAAAGAAGGGAACAAAGGGATAAAAAGGGAAAAGATACAATAACCCTCATTTATCTAACGCACAAACTAGTGCAAATCTGAATGCAGAAATCGTTTTACATTCGGTTTCACATTTGATTCCTGAAACAGTTTCTGTTTGGCAGCTAAAAAGTTTAATCAGAAGATGTCGGAAAAATACCGTATGGACAGAAATCTCTGCCTTAAAGCTTTTTGTTACAAAGGCTTATTAGTGACGAGTGGCCGGATGTATTGGGTCTGCTTCCATTTTGAGTAGAACAAGGGCGGAGGAGACACACACCAGCTGTGTCTGAGCAGGACAACCTTAAAGATTTAATCAACCGTTTACTTATTAAATATTGAATTAATATTTACACTGTTACAGGATCTATTTCCTTCAAATTATGTTAAAATAAAAGTATATCTAAACATGCTTTGGTTTTCTACTCAAGTACATAGAGACTGTGACTTTTAGCTTTGCACACGGCACTACTAAAAAGAAGATTGAGTTAGAGGAATGAAAAGCATGCCGGCTATATGTTAAAAAATGTAACTGACGTACACACATCCTGATCCAGTGCAATGTCTTAGCTTGCTCTTGCTCAGTTACCAGAGCACAGCTCCCAGGGAGCTGCTTTAACCTGCCGTATGCGTCAGCAGCAGACGGTGTGAGTCAGCACCATTACTACATGGTGTTTGACATCAGTGTCCTTGTGTCTTTGGTCCTCAGGGGGACGAGTGTGTCACAGCTTCATCCCGGGAATGCGCAACCACAATGCCGCACATGCAGTGAGTAACACACACAGACACACTTTTGCATCATATCTTGCAAAATGTTTTTTGACAAATTATAGTGCCTGCAGGGCGAGAAGGAGAAGGAGCTGCTGTCCGGTGCTTAAGTGGGAGACGATATCAATCAGTCAATGAATAAATATATAATAGGCAATAATATGTGTTGGATTTACATTTTAAATAAATAGTAATTAATTAAATGTGCTGTGAGACTTACCTGACTTGGCCAATCAGCGCACATTTTCAGTCCAATCCGGTCTGACCCGTTGGGCTTTTCAGTACCTGTTGGGCTCTGCTTGAGATTGAGAACTCTAATTTCCACACAGATTTGTTGTCCACTATGTATCATTATCAGCGAAAAAATTGGTTGCATCCCCTTGACACATAGTGGCACACACATAATACAGCATGATTTTAAGATTTTAATGTGTCAGAGTTGCAGGACACTTACCCAGCAACATCACTGGTCAATGGTGCCGGTTTCTATTAATTAGCAGCCATTTCCGACTCTTAAACAGTCTTTGTGTTTAACGTCTCATCTCGGCGCCCCCCCTCCTCTTCCTCTTCAGAACGGTCCAGCAGGAACCAATCTGTCTCTGCTCTCCAGGAATCCTCTGGCAGCCACACACGAGTTTCGGCAGGCCTGTCATGCCTGTTACAGCCGAATAGGTTGGTTCAAGTTTCTCAGTCACTTTCTCTCACTTGCCTTTGACCAGCTTCTTTTTAACTTGTGTTTTTTGCAAATGTTTACCGTGGGGTGTAATTGTATTACTGTCTCTGTTAGCACAGAGGTCTATAGTCTTTAATGGCATTTATCAGCCTCTGTCACTGACCAATAGGAGGTGCAACATCATTTACAGACTATATCTCACCTTTTACAAAGTAATTTAACCATCTCCTTCCTCTTCGTGCTCACAGGTCCAAGAGTGATGGACTACAAGTATCAGCCGGAGGCAGCACACCGCTGCAAGAGGGATGTGCTGCTGTGCCGCCTCAAAAACGCAGATGACCCCACGTGGAAGAGGATTCGGCCAAGGCCTGCACGCAACAACTTCCTGGGGGCTTTTGTACTCTGTAAAGGTATTATGTTATGAATAAAATACTTGAATTAATTTTGAAGGTGTGAAAATCGATTTGAGAAAAAGGCCCAACAGCTCAATGGAGGTGAAGTCTGGCAAAAATCATGTTTTTATTCACTTTAATTTTCTGTCTTTGGTCCCCACAGAGGTGCAGGAGCGTCAGGAGTGTCAGTATGGCGAGAACTGTACGTTTGCTTACTGCCAGGAAGAGATTGACGTGTGGACCCAGGAGAGGAAGGGCGCGCTGAGCCGAGAGCTGCTGTTTGATCCGCTGGGCAGCACGGAGAGACGGGCGCTCAGCGTCACCAGACTGCTGCAGCTCCACATGGGCATGTTCATGTTCCTCTGTGAGGTGAGAGCACAGTCTGTTTCTCTTATCAGGGTTCCCACAGTCATGGAAAACATTGACAAAGTCATGGGATTTTACTGTTGCATTTTTCAGGCTCGGAAAAGTCATTGAGTAAGTAAAAAATTAGCCTGACTTCTTTCAGAAATGGGAAGAAGTTACTCATTTCAAGAAGTTACCCAAAAAATGTCAACAAATTAGTAAGAAGTACAAGAAAATTACCCAAAAATAAGCTAAGATAGGACCTGAAAAAAGGTGCTTTGAAAGTTTAAAAGTTTAAAGTTTTACTTTGAAATTCTATAACATAATTTTAAATATATAAATATGATGATTATAGATGTAGCGTTCTCAACATTTCCCTAGCTTTTTTAATAAAATTTTCTAAAACGACTAAATTCTTGCAATTTGCGAGACATTTCTTTTCAAGTTTATCATTCCGTTTTTCACCATGTGTTTCTAAAGAAATCAAACCAGTTTGCTCAGCGCTCAAAATACCTGTGAAACATGTCTGAATGCAGCACAGGGAAATTGGTGTCAATCCAGATTTCAAAGGTCTAGAACTAATTTAAAGTTTTGGAAAAGTCACAGAGTTTTGTTGTGTTTAATGAAATTGTTGTAGTGTTCATGCGTGGATATGGTAATGTAACGTAAAGAAAAATGTATTTTCTGTAGCTGTTGATGTAAAGAAGCTCCAATGTGTGTCGATGTTTGACAACATTTTGTTTACCGTCTTTTAAATGTATCCATTTTCTCCCCACGTCCCGTCTGGGTCCTTGAAAAGTCATGGAAAAATGTAGAAATTTTGTACATACAAAATGTGTGGGGACCCCACTCTTAACCATTTCCAGTCTCTTTACATCTGCACTTTTAGAGCATTTGAAGTGAGCTGCATCTCGTTCCTCTCTCAACAGGAATGTTTTGACAGTAAGCCTCGCATCATCAGCAAACGCAGCAAAGAAAACTTAGCAGTCTGCTCAAACCTCACAGCTCGACACCCGTTCGACGACAACAAGTAAGTGTAACCCAGTTTTTTGTCTTCATTTTGCTCCCAAAAAGTTTCTAAATGCTGAAGAAATTTCACTTTGCTTCTCTGTCTGCTGCAGGTGCCTGGTGCACGTGGTGAGGTCCGCCAATGTGCGCTACAGCAAAGTGCGTCCCCTGCACCCTCTTTGCCAGTTCGACGTGTGTCGCCACGAGGTTCGCTACGGCTGCCAGCGTGAGGACAGCTGCTCCTTCGCTCACTCCGTCATAGAGCTCAAATGCTGGGTCCTGCAGCAGGATACCGGTGGGTAGAAAACACACACACACACACACACACACACACACACACACACACACACACACACACACACACCAGTTATCTTGTTGATTTCTATGATTAAAAATAGAAGTCTGCTTGGCAAAACTGTTATAATGCGCTGCCAAAAATATGTATTTGTCAGAAGTTGAGTGGACAGAGTACTGGTGTGCATGAGACAACAGTAAACACCAGAACTATCTAGTACAGTCATGAATTAATCATTGAAGGGTTTTTCCACAAAGCTGCTCTCTGACATTTCTCTCAGGTATCACCCATGAAGAGATGGTGCAGGAGTCCAAGAGACACTGGCAAAGGCTGGAGCAGAATGCACAGAAGCAGCAGAAGGTGAGGCAACAGTCGGATATCTCACCCTTTTTTTCTCAGCAATTAAAAATAGCAGTTACCGCTGTGCTAGTCTGATAGGGTGGGCGAGACTAGCCTTATCATTCCTGGGTCCATCATGTCATTCACCAGTGATTACATTTTTGCAAGAATCTTGAATTAAAGTTACTTGTTACATTTTCAAATGTGGGAGTAATTCATGTGTGATTTTTTTTTTTTTCTTTTTGAGGGCGAGATCAGACCTGTAGTGTGTTATTGTGTTTGTTTATTTCAGTGCCTGCTGTGTAATTACAGTCAAAATATGGCTGCTAAATTTGAGTCAAATTAACTCACAAGTTTCTTGTTTATTCTGGGTTTTTTACGGCCATATTAAAAGCAGATTATCAGTTGTATTTTGACTCTATGCAGAGCCTACACCGTAGTCTGCGCCATAGTTAGCATTTATAACAGAGCAGGGTTGCTCTGCAGTAACAGCTTCAAAACACTAGTTGGCAGGCACGCAGCAAAAATGTGTCTGTTTTATCATTAAATTTCTCCTTTTCTGTGTGTTTCAGCCGATCCACATCCCCCATCCGAGCAGCAGCCTACCTGCAGGAGGAGTCGGGGGAATGGGGGGTGGGGGCGGAGGAGTAGGGGGAGATGTCATGGGAATTCGGGGTGTGGGCCCAGGGGGTGGGTTGGGGGTGGGAGGTTTAGGAGCAGGGATGGGACGAGGGCGACCCCTCAACCTGAAAATGAAGTTTGTGTGCGGCCAGTGCTGGAGAGAAGGACAAGTCAATGAGCCCGACAAGAATCTCAAGTACTGCACGGCCAAAGCACGCCACAGGTGACGCCTGTCTAACACTCTCTGTTACGTTGTTTTGTTTGTTCCTTTTGTTTTTTTTTTTTTTAACTTAAATGTCTGCTCTCTGTCTCCTCAGCTGGACAAAGGAGCGTCGGGTCCTGCTGGTGAAATCATTTGAGAAGAAGAAGTGGGTTGTTGTTCGTCCTCTGCCCTTCTCTCGCACCTATCCACAGCAATATGACGTGAGTCCTCGTGTTTTTTTTCTCCTCTCCACCTCGCTCACATGCCGAGTACAGCTGACTCTGTTTCTGCCCTGGGGGACAGGTGTTGTTGTAAATCCCCTCACCCCTGTCTCTTATTATTTTGTAGCTGTAGCTGTGTCTTTGACCGTGTTTTCATGTTGACACTGTCAACTGTGTTAACCAACACAGTCGTTGTAGGATTACCATATTCTAGTAGTTTTTTTTAAGGCGTTTTAAACTTCAACTCTTTTTGGTAACCAAAGGAATTGTAACACCAGTTTTCCATCACAGTTAATAGAGAAGAAGATTGTGACCAGAGTGGTAGTCGTGAGTCAGGTTGTCACAATACTAGAATTTCTTACTCGATAAAGATACCCAAAATACCACAATAGTTAATACTTAATCATTTTGGATACCACTTAAAAAATGAAGATGCAATACTTTTTTTTATTAAATAAAAAAAATAACATAATGACAACAACATTTTTAGGATGCCGGAGGTAGTAAAAAAAAAAAAATACAGCAACAATGACATACATGTACTCCACAAGCCTACATCCCTGTGTCTTTTCTGTGCTTTTCAAATAGCGCTCAATTGTTTCCTTAGGAAGTAGTCCACTTATTCTCTGACTGGTCCATTTTTATTTTTTGTCTCTGTTGGAGAAGCTTGCCCTAAAGTATGGATGCTTATACCCAAAATGCAGTGCACCTTGACATTGTTCCCGATTCTCTTCTGTGGCCTGTATTTGACAGAAACAAACAAAAACAAAGTGACATTTTCCAATTTAGAGGAGTTAATTCAGAAGGAAACTCTGTTGAAGTGCTGTTGACCTCCTTTAACAGCTCTCTACTTTTGCTTGTGTTTTTTTATCTAGATGTGTGTGCATGTGATGAAGCAGAAGAAGTGCCACTATATTGGGAACTGCTCATTTGCTCACAGTCTGGAGGAGAGGGACGTCTGGACGTACATGAAGAACAACAGCTGTAAGTTCCTGGGTCCATCCAGAACCACAGTGTTTTTCAGATCAGTGCATTTAGAGCTTTTAATTAAACGTGTGGTATACAAAGAGTGGTGGTGTATTAACTTCTAGATTTAGTCATGTTACTCCTCAAGTTTATTTTAATCGTTTTGCCTGAAACTACATTCACCATAAATAACCTTTTTTTGGTCTTAATTCGCACTACTTGTTTTTCCACAAAATATCCAAGGTCACTGAGGTTGTTTTTTCTTCTGTCCTCTATCACTCCTTCTTCAGTGAGAGACATGCAACAGATGTACGAACTGTGGCTGCAGCTCACCAATCAGAGTAGACGCACAGATAGCGCAGCTGTGACCCCGCCCCCAGAGGACAAGCAGGTCACCATAACAGCAGATTACACAGAAGGCATGGTGAGTGGTTATAACACCTCATTACAGGGCTTTGTTGAGTACTCGATTCTGATTGGTCAATTGCGTCATTCTGTTGAAGAGCAGACAGTGTTGCTGTAACAAACAGACCGCTGCTTCTGTTCTGATCATAGATGGTTGGGGAGATGGAACGGGAGTTTTTCTATGTATTTGAGATTACTCCCTTAAACTTGATTTAGTACAACTTTGAACATAGGCGATGTTGACCTAAGATGGATTTTAGTAAAAAGTATTTTTGAGATTCTTGATATATTTATCTTTATGGATTATATTGATGTTGAATTGACTAGAATACTGTCGACATATGTTGCTTTTTATCTTGTGTTGCTAGGGTTATGTGTTTTGAAGGGCATGTAAGTGTAGCGGTCCTTGTACTCCTCTTGCGTTGTGTATTTAGTGACAAGGCAGACTTTCTCACCGTTGGCACGCTCGCCGTTTATTTCTCATCTGGACTGACCTGGCATGGAAATTTAACAAACAGTCAGTCCAGTTCGCCCTATACACACACATACACGGCTCGGAGGCAGCGAGGTCCGACTGTTCAACCAGTCCACAAATGAACGTAAAATAACACAAAGCGTACCTGGCATGGAAATTTAACACACAGTCAGTCCAGTTCGCCCTATACACACACATACACGGCTGCAAGAAGTAAAATGAAAAGAAAGTGCAAGTTAGCTAACATGTGTAACTTTAGCCATTTGTAAACAGAAATAAAAGACAAATATCGTCAACTTTTTAAAAAAAGGCTCGACCATACGGGAGCTTTATGATTCAAAATACAACTTAAACCACTTCTTAATATTAAAATGAAAGTAATTAATATAAAACAAAGACAGAGCACATACTCATGCACCTACCCCGGAGGCAGCGAGGTCCGACTGTTGCTACCCCCCCGGGGTGCACGACCCTAAACCACAGGGGTGCTGCCTTTACTTACAATAGGAGACCCCAGTTCCCGTGTTTTGTAGTGTGTTTTATATGGCAAGTGGGATCACATTATCTCTTAACTCCGTTACATAAGGAAGTGTTAGTCATATTCACATATTAAGATAGTTTGGTTGGTAGATAGGTTGGGAAATGATGTCAACAGTTAACTAGTCAAGATGCAAGATCCCCTGTTTTTGCAAAATATAGTATTCAAAGAGAGAAAAGTTTGCTCAGTGGACATGGTTGTTGGTTAAGTGTGAGAGACGAGCGGTGTTGATGTATATCATTTCAGGGAGGCCGGCGATTGTCAGACGGTGACGATCTCTGAGTGTCGCTGCATCGACTCGAGGCAGCTGATCGCCGCTGAGCTGCAGACAGAGAGACAGGCCAGCCACACCAGCTTCAACCCAACAGTCTGTCATCTCGCCAGTCTGACCTCCTCTAACATCCAGCCAGCAGTGTGAGAGCAGATGGACACACAGCGAAATGGTCAACGCCACCACACACACACACACACACACACACACACACACACACACACACACACACACACACACACACACAAAAACACACACACACCCACACGCACGCACACACACGCACACACATAATACACAAGTCAAGTCACAGGCACCGCTTAACACAAAGAGAAAGCTTTGAAAATACAGGACTTTGTGTTTGAATATCACGCTGCAGTTACACACAGCACCTTTAGGTTCCCCTTCAGCAGATTTTTCCGCAGAAATTCCACAGACAACTAGTTTTGCTCTGACTAAAATAATCACCTAGTGTTCCCTAGTGCTCTTTGGACTGAGTCTCTGTGTCCACCGGCACCTCTTTTTCAAAAAAAATAAATCCTTGCAGCACTGAAACTGGGTGGGCGCGCTGGTCGCAGCTCTTAAATTTTGCTTGGTGATAATTTAATTGAAGCTTGGTACTTGTATGCTTGAAGTTGAAATTTTAACTTTGGAGTGCCAAAAAAATGCCAAGCCCACAGTGCTATTAAACTATGGCGCATTGTAAAAAGAGGTTCTTGGTGGACACTTAAAGCTGCGTGACAACCAAATCCCACTCTCGCTCCTTCACGGGAATATTGCGGGAGGGTGGAGATAAATAATTTTGAGCGTAATTTTTTTTTCAAAGGGGAGTTTGTACTTCCTTGTTATATTGTCTGCCATATTGGTAGAATGCTATGAATGTAATGCCTGCAAGGGCCTTTAATACTAGGAAATTAGTCATTTAAAACGTTGCTGTGGTTGTGGAATGTATGCACGTACATGCCCCAAAACAAACATGACAGCCCCCCACCCCCCTCCCTTTGTAGATTTAAGTCAGCCTCTCGATAGCTGTAATGAAACTAAGCATCCCTGTAGGGGACGAGCGCAGACACGCACACACACTCACAAAATAACCTTGTAGTTGCCGTCAGCCGTTGTCCAGGTGAATTGAAGCATGCTTGAATGTCAGAAGGGAAAGTGACAATGTGGAAACAAAACAAAAAATCTTCACTGATCACCTGTGACTAAAGTACACATGGCTAGTGGTTCAAAGCAGTAAGCGGCCATCATGTACTCTGAAGGGATAGGACAGATTTTTTTATCCATAGACAATATATTACAGACAGTAGATGTCAGTCAGTACGTCCTCAGTTTGGAAAAGCAGGCTGGAGTCGGACATTGAAGTAAGCAATTTACTGCTGTGAATAGGTTTTTTAGTCACCTAAAAAAAAGTCCTACCTATCACAAAAAATCAACAAACAGTCGAATATTTATGTTCAACAGCAAAAGGTGATTACGACTGACATAATTCTGAGTCAGGTACAATCCCAAAACTGATATTGGCTTCTTTTAGGTTGTTTTTTTTTTTTTTTAGGTGGCTAAAATACATTTTCTATCCCTTCAAACTATTGATAGGCAGCTGACAGAGATGTGAAGCTGGTGTTGAGAAGTGACTGCAGCACATTACACTTCTGGCTTGAGCGGCTCTCAGCATTAGATCACTTCAGACCGCAGATGCCCATTAAGAAACGATGACCTCACTTGGACTGAAGCAGAGCGAAAATACTTAAGTTGTGAGGGGAAAGAAAAAAAAAGATTAGTTTTGTAATAGTTAAAGAAGAAAAGATTATTTAAGGAGTGAAACCAAGAAGAAAAAGATGAATGAAACAAACAGGAGATTATTAAGAATGTATTTTTCTATAGTTGATTGTGAGAATAGTTAAGATGATTTGAAAGTAAGGTCCGCCTCTTCAGTCGAACTGCGGTCATCGTTTCCCCTGAAAACCGATCACGCCCCCACGGCCTTCAAACGGAAACCTGTGTTCCTCATATGCATCCAGACGTTACGTTCCTGACAGCTAACCGTAGCTCCTAAACCTTTTCACGATGGGAAACCTGCTCGCCTGAGGCAGGGGAACCACCACATATTGTGCCTATAAACAACACACAAACACACTAAAACACACACACACACACACACACACACAATGAGGCAGGATATCTGTTGCCATCTTATTCTAGCCTTTAATATGGACGGAGACACGATGGAGATATGTTTATATTCAGATACACACATATTATACATATTTACAAATAATGGTATACTACTAATAATAATTGATAACTTAGCGGTTAAGCTTAATAAATATATAACCTGAAAACCTGTATTGATTACATAGAAGAACTTCTTGTTATTGAGGTATTGCTATATGACATGTATCGCTGAACTAGATAGTGATTTTTTTTTTTTATGTTTCTTTTTATTTTGTAATTTTTCCTTCTGTGTGGGTTGTTCCAGACGGGGGAGTGGGGTTGTACGGAGGGGTTGAAGCAGATTGAATGCGTTATAGTCGAGTTAAATCTTTAACGCTGAGAGCTGAGGGAAGGACATCGAGTGACTCGCCTGATTTCTGATTTTTTTTTTTTGTTAGCAAGCTCAGCAGCCAAACTGGTCACACAGTGTTCCTCTTCTGCAACGTGTACGTCAAATATTTGAGAAGCTGCACTTTTTGTTTTGAGTATTCATCTTATTTTTCGTGTGCACAGTGACCTCGGCAACAAAAGGCTTCAGTTCCCAAAATACTGGCGTTACACGCAACCAACACAATAAGAGCAGAAAAAAGTGTAAAGATGACAGAAAAGATCACAAAAATGCAGTCCATTTGGTCTGCAGTCAGCGGATAAATAGATTGATTTTAATTTCTGTCTGAATGTGATGTATCTGGGTTAAATCTTTAGGCTGAGAGCAGAGGAAACAAAATTGAGTGCCCAACTTCAGTGTTTTTTTTGCATTGTTCACAAGTTGAGCAGCTAAACTGGACATATACAATCCAGTCAAGTTCCTATTCTGCAGTGTGTAGGTCAGATTTCTCAGAAGCTGCACTTTTTATTATATAAATACTTCATTTTCTTGTCCAGAGTGACCTCGGCTGCATAAAAACATCAAATAGATTCCCAAAATACTGACATTACACTCAGTGTTTTGTGATATTCCATTTCGTCTGCAGGCAGTGGATACATAGACTGATTGAATTTCAGGCTTGATTTGTCCTAGTAGGGTTAAATCTTTACACTGAGAGCAGACTTACCAAAGTTCAGCAGCTAACAGACAATACAGCAAAGCTCCTGTTCTGCAGTACGTAGGTCAGATTTCTCAGAAGCTGCCATGTTTGTGAAAGTATTTATGTAATTTTTCATTAACCTGGTAAAACCATCCTGAAGACGTGAGCTCAGCATTGTGTTTGGCTCTCTGTATCAGTCTGGACTCGCCCTCCATTAGTGCAATCTCTGGCCAAACATGAACACTGGATTTGTACCAAAGAGCGTCTTCTTCATCACTAACGGAGCCAGCTGATGAACTAAGAACTATGGATCCCTAATTGACTCAGATTGGATTTTCATTTCTGAAACGAGTCCAGACTGATGGAAAAAGCAAAACAAAATGTTGACTCGCGTCGTCAGGATGATCTTACCATGGCCATTTTTCGTATTTAGAGTGACCTCGGCAACAAATGGCTTCAACTCCCAAAATACCAACCTTACACTCAACCAGATCATTACGGTCAAATGCAGCAAGTGAAAAAATGAGAGAAGAGATCATGAAACCACAGCATGTTTTGTCTGCAGTCAGTGGATAAATGAAAATAAAAAGAAGGACAACTGTTAAAAAACGGACTTTCTGCCCCCATTGGAATTTGGACGTGGCCTCAAATGCAGATCTGAGGTCAGTTTTGCATCAGTAATTTTTGGGCGATTGTTGGCAGCGAGCCCCGGTCTGGAACAGCCCCAGGTATTAGCTTCTTCGAGGGATCGTATTACTACTACTCCTAGTATTATGATGAATATGATGACGATAATGATTGCTATCTATTGACTATTTCTATTTCTTCTCTATATGCTATTGATATATGTATGTTAATTGCAATGTATAACTCTCTTTATATATGTATCCATGTATGAATATAATAATTAACAGTAAATACGCGTCTGTGTATGCAGCGGTGCGCAGCTCTGACTGGGAGGCAGTGAGCAGAAGACGTTTTTCAGTCCCGCAGGTGGTGACGTCTCTTATTTAGCCGCCTGTGGGTCGTCAGTAGCCGAAGACATTTCACACAGTTTAATGTCGCGTGAGCTCTGTGTATAAGGATTATTTAGGCTAAAGACAAAGAGAAGATGGCTGATGATTAACGGTATCCCAGCGACAGAGCTCGCTGCTCACTGCCTGTGCTTTTCGTTTAAATCGACTCACCAGGCAGAGACAGATCTGGAGACAAAAGCATACATAGTAGCCTATATACTCCCGTATAGCGCCTTATTCGATATCCTACACTTATAAGATGATACATACCCTATTGTATAATCCTGCTTACTATATACAGTATATGATACCTGATACCTATTATAATACTTAGACACCCTTATAAGGTAATTTAGATAAGAGATGGTGGAGCTGTTTTTTTTTCTGTGGCTGTGGAAGAGTTGATTGTGTTCCCATCTTGTTGTTCGGACGTTTAAACGCTCTTCATCATTCAGTAGTTGTCAGCTGAGTATGTTTGCGAAGCAGCTGAAGATGGAAAACGAACATTAGATACACCAGCAAAACTACGAAAACTTAAATGTTGTCTGACGAAGATGGTGGAAGGTGGAATTTCATTAAAAAAATCTATTTGGCTACGCAACGGGCCCGTTTTTCTGAGTTTGGTGTGCAGAAAGAGTGCATTAATGTTTGGCTTACTGCCTTTGAAGACATGTTGGATGTATTTGTTATATGGGGGGCATTTTAGAGGAGGCTAGTCTTTTGCTGATGATGTGACTGAATTGCAGAGAAAAAAGAAAACAGTGGAACCTGTGCTGCATGTTCTGTGTCAGCAGGCGAATCACGACACATATTAAAGGGAAGCAGCTTCACGTGGACACAGTACTTTTTACACATTTGCTCTGATTTCCTGTTTTTTGCTCTGATTTTTTGCAAACCCCACCAAATACAGCTGATTTCCATTCATGCTAAAAAGGTGATGAAAGCGGCCCATGAATGCACTTGCATACAAAAATATTCTGTTTTGGCTCTTATTCCAAAAAAAAAATCCTACTTAGCTGTTTACATGGTGAATGAAAATATACATTACATCAATATTCCAGTTTACATGCAGCCTTGCAAACTCAGATTAACATGTAGTTTATTGCGCCCCAATGTAGAAACGTGAAACCGCTGGAGACGCTTGTTAGTTTGCATCTTTTCATCTAAACAGGACTTTTTCCTAAACCCCTCATACAGTTTTTGTCTTTTGATTTCCGGCACGGACTCACATCTACACAGCCACAAAAAAAAAGTCTTAATTTAACAGTTTTCAATCAGTTAGAAACTATTTGGTTATTTGAATTGATTTCAACAACTCTGATGAAGAAACCAGGGTTGTAAGAAGTGGAAAAAAAACAAGGCCTCTTTTTGTACTGTATTTTTACATTTTGTTGTTTCGTTGTTTTATCCCCCTTGACTTTGTTTTCTCTTTTCTCCTCCCTGGTTGGAATTTCATGATCTCATTAAGTGGACCAAATCTCTTGAAAGCATTTAATAAACCGACTGTTTTAGAAAAAAAAAAGTGTTTTTCTTTTTTTTTGTATTTTTATTATAAGAACATTGCGAAGTATATAAAATATATTTTTTTTTGCTCCACTTACCTTCTCACCCCTCAATGAGAGACTGCAGCAGAATCAAAGGCAATAACAGAATTAACAGCATAAATGAGGAAAAATGGAAAACAACAAAACGAAACAAACAAGGAGGCTTAGTTGTTATAACCACTTGTTCAATTTACTGAAGCACACATTAAACTTGTGGACATTATAATTATTAAGGGTCTGATTAACCCTCTGAAACCCGATGGGCGAAACCGGCTGACATTCCTGTCTGCGAGAGGCCTCAGCGGGCTGAGTTTCAACACTAGAGTGATGATACAGATATCAAGTCCCAAAGAATTAACTGATGCCGATCATGCCACGTCTAGCTTCTCTAATAACGCTCCAAATTTAGTCTGAATTTTGGCAATGGCAAAACAAGCATTTCACAGATGTCCCTTGACCTCTAACCTTAAGTCTCCCTTTACAGGCATGCCCACTTTATGCTTGTCCCATGCAGTTTTTGGCAAAAAGCATGCCTTTTTTTGCATGCTATCTTTGTCTTTTTGAATATTTCTGCACACTGCTGTCTCTACACAGTCTTGAAATTACTTAAATTGGTTTTGGGGTAGTGACCTCTGCGGTAATCACAGCCTCATGAAACTTTACGGCCACAAACTAGAGACCTTGAGCATTCGGAGGATGTTTGGCTTTAATATGTATGTTAACAATAAGGGGCTTTCTCAGCACTTTCCAGAAAAAATGTGCTCGCCATCCATTCTCTGAAAAATGCAGTTGATACAGAAATCTCCAAATGTCAAACGTTATTGTTAATAAATCACAGCATGGATTTTTCTCTGGATTTTTCTCTCTAATATCTTGGTATCTTAATGTGGTGTTTTAGAGGGATTCTTGGCCATTTTTATCAATTCTTGAGGGGTAAAATGTGCTTAGATTTGGCATCAAAACTACACACATTTCTGAGCTGCATCTGGAAAGAGTTAAGGGTCAAGTCACAAGACAGAAAACACCCCTAGTGCCATCTCCCTGGACATTACACACATTTTTAATTATTCAGGGTTCTTACCTTCCTAAAAAACCTGGAAAAGTCATGTAATTTGTAAATGGTAATTTCCAGACCTGGACAAGTTTTGGAAAATTAAATATACCCAGAAAAGTTTTGGAAAAGTCATGGAAATTTGTTAACTATTGGTTAAACAGCACTTAGATGTTCAGGCAGATCAGTCACGTTACTGAACATTACGTAATTCTCTACGAGGGTAACTTCAAACTCCAATGTCAATCTCAGTGACTTTGCTGATGTAAACATTTCAAACAACAGTTATATTTAAAGTTTTCAGGTCTAATCCAGTTGGGAATTCATTTTTTGAAAAAATAAATAAAAAATACTATATATATATTTAAAAGCTAAGAAAAAGAATCGTTGATAAGAGTAGAAGTTGTTTCAGAGAATGTTTGGTCATGAAAATTTGTCGTGGAAAGTCATGGGAATTTATTGGTAAATTGTATGAGCCCTGATTATTGCACGTGTCACTTTAAAACTTTGGTCATAGATCAATATACTGCTGTCACAGCCTTTTACTCTAACAGACTTTTCACAGGATTTTGGGACCTGGCCTCACAGATTTGCTGAGCTCAGAGCTCTGTGCAGGTAAGTGTTTGACAGATTATCGGCCTGGCCGGTTATTGGCGCCGATATTTGTTATTTTGCCGATTATTTGTATTGGCATTTTATTTCATGATTGCAGATCAAATTAATAATTAAAAAATGCAAGGAAAGTCTGCATGGGAGGAACTTTTACTCTGTAAAATATCAGGGAGCTAATTTATTTTTTCAATTTTTATTTAAATTTTCACTTGACTATATAAAAAAGTCGAAATGTCAACTCCTGTATTGACTAAAATTAAGTTAAACAAACAAAAACCAAAAAAGGAAATCACCCACAGTGGTTTAATTTTTTTTAAAATAATTATGTAACAATTTTAAATATGTAATAAAAATGATAAATGCCGTGTTTTTGGCTTTTTCCTCTGTAATACTTTTACCTACCTTAAAAAAATCTAAATCTGTTAATTTCATGCAAATGGTGAAACATTTCTTACAAAGTTGTTCATTGTCTCTTTTCCCCTTGTTTTTTTTTTTTTTTTAAACATATTGCACCAATTTGCTCAGGGTTCAAAGGTGTAAATACATGTAAAAGGCATCTTAAAGCAGCACAAGTGATGTCAAGTTGCAAAGGGTTAAAAAATGATTTCGCCCATTTTCCACCTCCCTCTCCTCTTCCATAAATAACGAACAGTCCCTTAAATGTGTGTTATTACTGTGAAAACACCTCTTATAAATGCAATATAACAAAGACTTCCTCTCTGACAGTTCTCTGCAGGAACTTCACAGCAGTTAGTTTTTATGGCCAGCAGGTCTGACTGCGTGACTCGGAGGTTAATGATCTTTCTTCACGTGTTTTACAGAAACAGTCTTGCACGTGGAACACACTGAATGACCCCCGCAACAAACCAGCCTGCACCTCGGCCTCCCGCCACTGTGTTGGGCGTAAATGCATTTAGTGTCTTTTTTCCCTCTGAGGACATTACTTTGATGATTAGTGAAATCCACGCAGGTGTGTCGGATGCAGAGCCCTCGCGCCGGTCTGTCAGGCACGCCCAGGTGGAAATAAGCCAGTAATCATGTAATTACATCCACCACTGCAAATCAAAATGCGTGCCTTAAAAAAAATACACGTGTGTCACCTTTATTCACGTGTATTACATATACCTCAAAATATATTTAACATGAGTTAACACTTGCGTAAATTATAACTGCAAATGTGACTTAGAATATGTTTACGTTGGCTATGTATAGCCCATGTTAGAAAATCAGACAGTATTACTGTCATAACATGTTTTAATTAATTTATGTTTGCATGTTATTGTTTTAAAAAACCCTATTATTGCGCTTTTTCGGAGGTTCAGGTGGTGTTTATTATTTAGTATTTTTTATTATTACATAACAGTCTGCTACGTTTATGGTCGAAACTTTTCTTTCTTTTCTTTTCTTTTTTTTTTTTTTTTACCTTAGGTAATGCAGCTACAGCTCGTGATTGGCCGATTCCACTGTGACAGGCACACTTACTAACAAATCGGTACTCTTTCCGCCGGTCACCGGAGGCAAACCTCGCCGCTGATTGGCTGCGGGGAGCAGAGTGGGCGGGCTGAGTTAAGTAACTCGTGGAGAGTTCGTTTATGACCTGTTATTTTGGTAGTCTCACCCCTGTGAACCACTTAAGCAGCTTCTCTTCACTTTATTTTATCGCTTCTTGTGAGCTGCCGACCAGCTCTGAATAAGTTGTCGACCTGAAAGTAATTTAGAGAAAAAATGAGCGCAGACATCCCGGAGATTTTCAGGGCTCTTCTGGAGCAGCCATTCACTCTCCCAAACTTTGACGATAATGGTAAGTCGCTGCCAAATCAAACGGCAAAATGATTGCTTTGAGAATTTGCTTAAATGCAAAGCGGGTCACTGAAGTTTGATTTGCAGTTTTAAACACTTTTTTAAATGTCTGCAAACAACTGCGTGATTGTTGCGTAATCCCTGTCAGCTGAGTTGGATGGGAATTTGTGCCAGCGCCTGGACTGCGTGGGTCTACTTATCGATTTAATGAGTGTCCAAATGTTGATAAATTTCCTTCAGAAACTGTGCTTATTGAGTATTGCATGGCAGTTATGTCAATACAACGACTAAATCTGTAGCAGCAGTACATGTAGTTCAGTGGTTTTGGTGATCAGCCTATGTATCCCCTTTTGACCTGAGCATATTTGGCTTAATTTAGCTTTAGAAAACATGGAAAGAAGATTATGAGTAAGTTAATAACGACTGACCCAAAATGTGCAAGAAATTAGTAGAAAGTTACAAGAAAAAGAAATTACTAAAATAGAGCATTAAAAAAAAGGAACAAAAATAGATAATGACCTGGAAAAAAAAGCCAAAATAATAAATATTATATTATAAAACCTAATTTTAAATCTATAATAATTACATAGTTTGACTTTTATTTAAAATATGATTCTCTTTATATACATTTTTATTTAGTTTTCAGGTCATTTTTAAATGTATTAATTTATTTATAGCAAGTCATAATAAAGATACAGCACAAAAACTGACATAAAGTTGTACAAAAACTGAAAAATAAAACCCCATACAAGATAAACAATACACGTAAAGAAAACTCAAGCCAGATAATGCAACATAAATCACAAAAAAATGCACATTATGCACAATAAAATCGACACAAAAATGGTTCCAAAACCCATAAAATAGCTTCTTGAAAAAATTACGAAAAGCAAGGCTATAGTATGGCAAAAAAAATCAAAATCTTTAGCTATTTTTTTTTGGCAATGTGCAGGACATTTAATGCCAGGTTGCAGACTGCATTTTCCCCCCATTTTCTTGGGAAAGAAATCAACCATATTTGCTCATATTTCAAAGGTTTAAATACTCTTGAAGGGTTTCTGAACGCAGCACAAGAAAGCTGATGTCGTTTCGGGTTTCATAGGTTAACACAACTTCTGACTCTGTTTTTGGCTGCTGTGGCTGAGTAAGATGAATGATGTCTTTGCCTGCTTGATCATTTTACCGTGGCCTATTTTTAGACCGGCACCCCAAATAAGCTTCAAAAAAGTAAACAAAGCTGCAAAATCAGCCCCTTATTCTACATTGTCGCAGTGAAACAGAGGAGAACAAGAGAGACCACGTGGTTTACCTGCATAGTGACAAGTCTGTAAACCTGCAGGACCTCTCCATCCTGTTACATCATTGTTAAACAAATACTTCACGTCCTTTAACCTTTAAACACCAACTGGATCCTGCAGCAGCTTTGTCACAAGCACAGTTTTGGTGATACTTGAAACAAGTGAATATTCTCCCTAACCCATGTCCTGGGCCTCTCATGTGTTGATCAGATAAAAGAAAACAGTGGGTGAGGAGCAACAGCATGCTCCTGTTATTGTCCCTGTGTTTGATCCTATTTGTTATTCCACTGAGAGAGTGTGTGTGTGTGTGTGTGTGTGTGTGTATGTATATGTATGTGTGTGTGTGTATTTGTGTTTTTGTGTTTTTGTGGAGAGGTAATCCGATGGGATTGGGTCAACTCTTGAAAAAGGTTTGTTTAAAAAGAAAATGGGATTGGATTATGCAAACAAGTTTTGGTTTTGATCTGGATCAAACCCTCAGTGTGTTTTCATAGGGATTGGGATCACTTTTATAAAAAAAGAAATAATACAATTTTTAAAAAAAATCAGGATTCTGTTGATCCCAGTAGAGGGATGGATTCAGGAATAAAACACAAAAATAAACTTGATTTGTTTATCTGTTATGATTAAAAGTAGACAGGAATACGCCTTTCAGTACAGTAAAGGTGATAAAAAAATACTACTAATAAAGGATTTTGTGTCCATATATATGGACCCCCCAAACAGCTGTTGATATGAAAATTAATAGTTATAATAGTTTTAGATGTCATTTATCACCTTATATTATTATGACACAATCAAAAGGACCTTGTAACAATTGCATCAACCAGTGATACTCAATCTATGGCCTGTTGGCCAAATTTGGCACCTGACAGGGTGCTGGGTGGCCCTCCAACCATTTTCTAATTTACAATGAAAATAAACTGATTCACACTTGGATTTGTTTCATTTTAATGTAAACAAAGTGCTGGGGTGTATTTTTAAAGGCACCAAAACGGAGCTTGTTTATATAAAAAACAGTGCCAGTGGAGGATCCCCCACCCCCTGCAACAGGGGTCCAGGCCAAGCCCCAAATGTCCTCAAATCCTCTTAACGCCCCTGTGCAAATCCAACATTTATGGGACAGCTGGCCCTTGGCTTTCTGACATTTTGCAAAATTGGCCCCCGGGCACAGCGAGTTGAACATCCCTGCCTCATGAGAAAAGAAGAAAAGTTATCCAAATAATTTAAACTGGATCAAAATCATCCAGTATTGGAAATCTCAAGAGTTTTTGTTTTTGCTGTTCATTATCAGCTAATCCATTTTTATTTACAACCATTTTGGAGGAATATTTTATGGGGACTAGAGGTGGGTACCACCAGAGGTGCCACAATATTATCACAATGTCAAGATACGATATTATTGCAATTTTAAACATGTTGCAATACACTAAGTATTGTCATAATATATATTGCGATTTAATACATTTTTTAACTAAAAAGGAGAATTTGTCAACATCTGTTTTATCTATGAAGATTTTCACTCTGTTCATAGTCAAAGTGACCTGCAAAAGCAAGAGCTTTCAATATTCTACTAGACTACCAAAACTTTGGTTTGTATTTGTAATACTCATAATTTATATAATTAAAAAAATAAATACTTGGCATTAGTGTAAGGATATAATACAGCAATACTTTGTTGTGTCAATTTTTATTTTTTTTCCCCCACCACCCCTAATGGAGATAACTTCCATTTATTTTTACATTACTGTAGTGAAAGGCTCAAAAGGCAGCTTTTATCGACTTATTTTACTTTATCTCTTCAACAGATAAACAAATCAAGTTCAAAATAAAAATAAACCAACATGTATTTAATCAATTTCAATTTTTTTCCCTAAAATACAACCTGAGTCCACCCTCCAGTTGCAATCAGGATAAACTTTTTTTTTTTTAAATCATAGATATCCCAATTGTCCTGAAAAGTTTTGAAAAACATACAATGAACGTTTGGTTCTCATCAAAACCAAAGCTGGATAATGTGATCCAATCCCTCAAACAAGCTGTTTTCAAGGTTTGATCCTCTCCCACAGCCGAGGGCTCTGTAGCTTTGTGATTAAATCACTAGATGTCTCTGTTTTCCTTCTTACTCTGGACCATATTTAGATAGATCAGATTAGAGTCGGGTAATGTGATTACATTAATGCTGTAGTGCTGTAGCCCCATTTCACAGGATTTCATAATCACTTGTCAGTTTGTGCATTAGAGGAGATCCCAAAGACACCGAAAAAGTATCATTAATGACGTGTCTATTAATTTTCTCTCTCCTATATTGGGGAAATGTCCACTTTTATCTTCCACTTGCTAAATAACCTACAGATGATAAAGGCTGTAATAATAATGAGGCATAATTAAGTAGTAAAATAACCAAATGTTTCAACTTCATAATCTATTTGGACGTTATTTGATTATTTTAAGTTTTTTATAGCTGTCCAAAGATGTTGACATTAATTCTGGAGGAGTCTGAGATGAAGTCATGACTTTAAAGTGTCTTCATTTTTTTGTTTGATATGGTTCTTTGTTCCGATAATAATATTAAAGGTGCAATTTGTAGGATTTAGGGGAATGTAGTATCTGATGTGGAATTTAATAAGTATGCGTTCTGTAGTGTATAATAACCTTAAAATATGATTGTGTTTTCAGACCAGTCCTATTAAGTACACAACCTTTTATACTGAAGATACATAATTTTAGCCATACTAGTATGTAAGTCCAAAAAAGTGCACTATTCTCTACAACCATGTTATTCATAGTGTATTATTCAAAATCTAATTTCCAATTCAATGCAAATACATATAATTTCAAGTTGCCCCCTTAAATTCTTAATTTTTTGAGGGCACTTTTCATATAGAACAGGTCCAGCCTGTGCTCCCTTTATAACCGTAACATTGATTGAATTCTGTCTGTGCACTGTCTGTGGAGTTATATCGCTCTCAATCCTCTGAGGGGTTACGAGGCAGTGCTTCACACTTCACACACTTTTGTTTTGTTGTAACATACTATTTTTTGCAAAGAACTTCTTCATATAGTATATGTTAGGCCATATATCACCACACAATTCATTTTGATTTCATTAACTTGAACAGTGGTTTGCAGACATTATATGTTTTGTTTTGCACATTTGGCAGCTTGATGTTGCACCTCTTGCTTTATCTGTGTCGTCATCTCAACTCGGTGCTTTCTCAGAAACGTTGCTGTCGCTGTCAAGCCGCCAACTTGTTTTAATTAAAAACTTGTTTAGCACATATTGCCTGTCAGCTTGTAGAGCTTTCAGTTTACCGCTTTTCTTTTCTTTTATTGTCCATCTTGTTGGTTAGGTTTTATGTCTTGCATCTTTTACCAGTTACACCCTCACTGCACTGACCTTTTTGGGGTGGAGGGATCAACCGTCGTCAAGTCTCAAATGTTATTACATCACTGATGATGTGACCTATTGTAACCTCCTAGGCTCCTGTGAGTGCAGCCTGCATTATCTATTTACTGTGACTATACACCGGCCCTTGCGGCCCCAAAACCAGCCCGGCCCAGTTATCCTGTTTCTCCAGATTAGCCACTCGACCTGACAGTAGCCCAGAAAGGGCAAACCAAACATTTTCTCTAGATAGGACAGTCACGTTTTTACATCAGCTACCATAGTCAGAAGCTCCTCTGCAACAAACTGTTGTAAAAACACAGATTTAGAATGTGAAACTGTCTTATTCAGTGTTTTTATCAGATAAATCACCTGATCTGTTTGTTCTGCCTACGTTTTACGCATTTCACCTTTATTAGAATGTGCATGAGCTGTCAAAGTACCACAGCAATAATAACAGTGAATGTTTAGCACATGTTTTAACACACACAGGTAACCAGGACAGGGAGGATTTAAAAGTGTGTGTGGACTCCTCCAGGGCTCTACATGTGCAGGAGCTCAGAATTTGCTTTGTAGGCTTCAAAGTTGTGGCCGCTTTATTTTTAGATGTTTTAGCACGTGAGGTGGAAAAATACTCTCTTTGAAACCTGAGCAAGCTGGCTTGAAACATGAGAAAAAAGGCAATACCCAATGAAAAAAGAAATGAAAAACTAGGAATAATTTAGTGAGATACAAGATAAATGACCGTTAAATGAGTTTTGAGAGTATAAACAAACAAGGAAATAACCTGAAATAACTGCTTAAAAATCTACTGATTCTGTAACATCATTTTGAATATCTAATTATGAAAATATTTAATTTAGTTTTTCTCAAGCTTATTTCTTTTTCTTTTTTTTTCTTTCTTTTTTTTGCGTGATGGTGAATAATGTGAGCATCATTTCACAGAATCCATAAAGGCGTCAACACCGCTAAATATGCTGCAAACTTTCTTAAGCGTGTACAAAGTTAACAGGATGTGAATCACATCAGAAAAATCCGGACTGCATTTTTTTATTTTTGTGCAGAACTGCACAGTCATGCTGACAATTGTTTTCAGATAAAAGTTTTTTTTTTTATAAACAGCATTGTGGGCAGATTAAATTTGTAGCTGTGGCGCATCCATGTGAGCGAAAACAGCCTGCGTTTTTCAGCTGTGGTTTATCTTGATCCTCATCTAGTGTTCTGTGATAACAGGAAGTTTGATGGAATGCTGTTAAGGTCGAGAAAAGATCAAGTATTAGTTTTTTTGTTGGGTTATTGTCGCCTTTACTTTTTGATAGCAGGTTTTAAACAAGGCAGTGTGGTGCTTCAGTAGGTGATATTTAGTGTGAACACACTCAGTAATCTCATGTGCACACTCACTGTAGCTGACCTTCAAGTCTCTCCTCACAGTGTTATGCTAAAAACAGACACATACAAACAACATGGGACAAAAACACCCCCCATCCACCACCACCAATAAAACCCAAAGAGTTGTGGCCAGTGTGTACCATGCTGTGCAGAGCTGCCCTTTTGTAATTTCTCATACTGATGTTAATGTATAAAATAGACTGAATAACCCATCTGGAGACACTGGATGATGTGGGGATGCATTTATTGGACCGTACATTTAGATGTATTCATCTGTCAAAACAAAACAGGGTGTAGCTGCATTAGAACCGTGTTCTATTTGAGATCAAGTGCACTGTACATCCTGTTTTGTTTTCCTTAATATATGGAAAAAATGTTGTAATGTTCTACTTTGACTTTTTACTCCATTATAGTATCATTCTCTGACATTAGACCTTATAAAGGGTATTTAATAACAATTATTTTAAGACAAAGAAACAGACATAAGTAAAGTATATGAAACTTAGATTTACAGCCAGAGGAGGCATTAAAAGCAGAACAGGCCCCGCTACTGTGGCCACTACAATGATTTGATAACCAGAGTTACAAGTTACTTTACAAATTAAGATTTTTGCAGACAAAACATGAAAAATGTAGAAGTGCAGCTGATTGACAGAACACTTAATTTATAGCTATTTTGACAGTTTGTCATTTTTCATGCCAACAGTTTTCATGGCTCCAGCTTCTTGTAATTTTGATTTATGAAATTGATTTTCTTCATTGATTACTTAAACTTTAATTTCTTTACGTACATTTTCCTTATACTTGCATAGATGGTCACTTTTAGATAAGTTTCATTTTCAATGCAGAAATTTTACTTTTAACAGTATTTTTTATTAGGAATAAGAGAGTGATCGTTACACATGACTTGTGAGTGGATAGGGGTAGATGCAGGGGAGGCATGTCAAAAAGAAATGTTTAAGCATTTTTAATGATCTTTTACCAGATTTTAAGTAAGAATTGCACTTTGTTTGAGAAATTAACCATCTGTTTTGGTGATGACTTGAACTCCTGTTCTGTTTGGATGTTGCATGGGCCCCAGTACTACCTACATTTGGTGTGTATACATTTTATGGTGGATGGCGGGTCATGCATTTTCCCCCAGTCACTAAGGGACATTTAGGGAAAAACATAAGTAGCTTTGGAAAGGGTAAAAAAAACAACAAAAAGTCACACCTTCTGGTACAGTCCCTAAGTAAAGGATCTGAATACTTCCTCCACTTAATACAACACATCAGGTTGAACCAGACCAAATATTGCAAGCAAGCACTTTTCTAATGACTGAATGAGGTTGCGGTGAGACTGATGTAACACTACATGTCCTGCCCTGTTGTGGCAACTTTGCATTTTTGTTTCACATATCTTTGCCCTTGGGATGTCTCCTCAGCCGCAGCAATGCACTCCCGATTTAAACCTCAAGGTGCTACCTCTGCGCGGCCAGTGCCCTGATGCCGGCACGTTTCTGCATGATAAACAGAGCTGCAGCTCCATTGGACGGAGCCTGCAGATATATAAGGGCCGCAACTGCACGTGTGTTTGCATGTGAGCTGCGCTGCTGCAACATACGGACATGTGTGGCCTATATGTTGCATGCACATCTGATGTTTGCGAGAAGTATGACGAAATGCAGGATTTATTACGCGTCTAAAACGTATGTTTGAAGAAGATGTGATGGCGCTGCTGAGACATCGATCGACTAATCACACTTTAAAGTTTTAAAGCCTGTATGCTGAGGTTTGTCTGTGCACAACATTACTGTAATACGTTATTAAGAAAACATGCCTTATAAACAGTGATCATGGACGTTCATTAAAGGTATCACGCTACTGCAGCACCGAAATCAAAATAGGTCAAGCTGCACAGTGCTGCTTATCATATCCATGTCTAGGTGTTTGGCTAGTGACACGTTTTCTGTTAACATATTCTGTGGACCATATATAACTCGGTCAACCAATGAGATCACAGCCATCCGCGACGTGACACTCGCTATTGGCTCCTCTCTTCTAAACCCCGCCCCCTCTGATTAATAGTCATAAACGAGGAGCCGACCCGCGTATGAACACAAGACTGGGCGGACATTTTTGACGAGGAGGTGCGGTTTGTTCCAAAACCTTAACACGAACAAATTGTCCGAATCAAAGTGAGCAACAGTGTTGAGAATAGTTAGACGGTCGTCGACACGTTCATTTTCGGATTAAAAGTCGTTAGAGACGCCGTTCAACAGCGGTGAAAGCGATTAGATAGGGAACGGCATCGAGTCAACAGGATAGCTAGCTTTTTTGCCAGTTGCTAACAACAACAAGGAGAAAAATGTCGGTAGAGCCGATTATCATCACACTTGAAACGGCCACCGGAGCCTCGAGTACATTCCCGGTGGTTTTGAAGAAGATAATGGAAATGCCTCCGCCGAATATTCTGGAGGGCGACGACGGTAAGAGCAGGTCAATGGACAGAGGAGGATGTAGCGTTAGGTCAAACTAGCTTGGTAACCACTGTGTTTTTAAAATGTTTTGCATTACTTACCTGCACATACACATTTTGTTGAGCTTACTGTCTTTTGTGCTTGAGTCTGCTGGTGAAAGGAGAAACTAGCTTGGTGAAGCAGTTGTGTTGTTGAAAGTGGTTCACTGTTTAGGGGCATTTAAAACAAAAATGGCGCCTTCTGCTGGCCGGGTCAGTGGCATTACACTACGATGAAACATGAATACCCCAATACATCCATGCAGAAAACAAGTGGTTTTCCAGCTTTCATATCACTGTAATGCTTCGATAACTCTGTTGTGAAAGTCATTCATTTGTTTTTGGTTTTTTTTTTGTTGTTGTATCATGCTTTATCAGTGGTGGATGAAGTGCCTAAAAGCCATGTTTGAGTAAAAGTACAGATATCATACCAGACATTGGTAGGAGTTTAAGCCTCCCACTAGAATATTACTTTAGTAAAAGCCTTAAAGTGTCAGTCATGTACTGTACTTAACTGTAAGTATCAAAAGTGATTTTTTTATGTTAAATGTAATTAAGTATTAAAGGTAAAAAGTACAAGCAAATGCTGGTAATAATAAAGCAAGCTCTCATAATTCCCAGAATTATGAAGTTTATTTCTTCATCTTAAAAATAAAGCGCACATTACACTTGGAGATAAATTATGTCCTCTTCAAAACTTAAAATGATTTGAAGAACAAAATCCTTTTTTTTAACCTCACATTACTTCATTTATCTGTCCATCCCCTCCTCCTCCCTTCCATCCTTCCCTCCCTATTTTGTTGTAAGTCACAAAAATGCTCAGGGGAAATGTGGAGTTGACAAAAATATTAAAAACTAAAGTAAAGCACAGATACTCCAAAAATACAAGGTATACTTAAGTATTACTTCATTACATTACACTACTGTGTTTTATCCATAGTAAATGAAAGTCTCTTTGGAATTCTAACAAATATTTCTGAAATTCTTCCTATTTTGTCACCAACCAAATCTAAAGTCACATTTAGATTATACATTTTACTTATCCTGTAAGCCAGGTGCTCTCGTGATTCAGAGATGACATTGATGGAAAAAAGGTGTTTTCTAATAATAATAATGATGAGAATAATTCTAAATTTATTTGTATAGTACTTATCTAAACAAGGTTGCAAAGTACCTCTCAAAGTGCAAAAAAAAAGAAAAAACAGGTGCTAAAAGTGAGAGAAGTATTATGCACTGAGGCAAAAACAGAACAAAATGAAATAAAATAAAAGTAAAATCTTGAGTGGCGTCACTTTTCTTGTGCTGCTTTCAGATGCGTTTCAGAAGAATTTTAACCTTTGAACCCTTTGTAAATTGGTGCCAATTCTCTAAAAAACTGCCAATAACCAACATGGGAGGAAATCTTGCACAAATTGCAAGAAATTTGTAAATTTGAAAAATTATCTCTAAAAAGCTAGGGGACAATTATCTTGGAGAGAGACTATTTTATAGATAATAATTGTGTGTATAAAAATATGCTGTGGAATTATAATAAATTTAGCTCCTTTCTGAGTAATTTCCCTTTGTAAAATGGCTTTATTTTACTATTTTTAAGGTCTTCTTTTTGTACTTTTTTATTAATTTCTTTCTTATTTTTGGGTCATTTCTCTCGTTTCTTATTGCCTTCTTCCTAAGTTTTGAAAGAAATCAAGCTATTTTTCTTAGGTTTCAAAGGGTTAAAAAGTAAAGTCTTCCTATAAAAATGTTTTAAGCAGTGATTTTAAAACAGGTAATGTGCTAACATGCCTAATCCTCAGGCAGAGCCAAAGGTATACAAAAAGCCAAAAAACCAAGTCACCCTTAGTTAGCAACTTTGACCTGGAGAAGACCAGTAAGGGGAGGCTTGAGGAGCACAGGTCTTAGCCTGAAGCATAGGGGGTCAGAGGCTCAGCCAGATAACTGGTTGAAATAATGTTGAGCATTAAAAGTTATAAAAGGATCTTTAAATCAATTCTAACGTTAAAAGGCAACCAGTGGAGGGAGGCAAGAACTGGATAAATTTGTATATCGGCATACAACTGGTGCGTTACAGTAGTTAGTGCACGAGAATACAAAATAATGATGAAATTTGAACTGTTTGTCACTTATTTAATGAATACTTCTGAATAAAATTACTTTGGATAGATTTTGAATATCTTTTAAAATTTTTACGGGTTGAATATTTGTTTATCAAAAAGAGACTTTTTATGACAGTGACGTTGACTGAAGTTTATTTTGAACATCCTTATTTTTATGGGCATTTTTTAAGACACTCACCCAACTTCAAAAGCGTTTTTTGCTGAAACAAAGTTGCTTTTACAGTTTACAGAGATATATTTTGTCGGCAAAAAACATGTAAGTAACAAATAGTTTGTGCTAAGATCAGATAGCTGATAATGTAACTAGTTAACATTTACATCAGTGCCCTAACTATATTAGTTTTCATTGTGGCAAAATGGCTTAGAAGCTCAGTTCATAAACTCTCCAACCTCCAAGCATTCAGTGTGGTCATGAAACTTACGTCAGATGAACCTGTTGTCCACTGATATCCAGACAGACTGGTGAACCTCAGCTTAACTCTGCGTCGTAGACTTTAGCTGATGTGTTGTAGCAAATTGCAGTTGAGAATTACATCTGTAGCAGTTGTGGAAATAAACGCAATCAAAAACTTGGTGGTCAGGTTGTGTGTCCTTTGGACTGGAAAACCAAAATGTCCAATTTATTTTGAAAAAATGGTGAACTTTAGTTTTTTTGGCAGTTTTCCTGTTGACCTCCATAAGGTTAAATGGGAAACTACCCTCAGATTATGAGTCATAAAATGTGTTAACCCACATCGTAAAAATAATGTCTCATATCTAAATGTTTTCTGTGTTTCAGATACTGACAAGGAGAAGCTTAGTCTGGGAGACAATGTTGACCTGGGTGGAAGCGGTAGCGATATGGGCCCTTCGGCCGCCCTGACCCCCGCTATCTGGGAGAAAACCATTCCCTATGATGGGGAAAACTTCCACCTGGAGTACATGGACCTTGAGGAGTTCCTCATGGAAAACGGCATACCCTCTTTGCCCGACGAGGACCCCCTAAAGAGCAGCCTTGAAGGAGACGCCAAAAAGAAACAGAGGGCCACACCTTCTGAGCAGATTAAGGCTACCAAGCCAGCAAGTGTGTCTCCAGTGACCCTGCTTCCCATTCAGGAACTGGACAAGTGTAAGGAGGAAGTGGTAATCATCAAGAGTGGTGCTGATATCATCTGTGATGTTACCGCAGGTATGTGGAGGCTGCAGAATCAGAGACTATCACCAAACCTTACTGAGTATGTGTTTAACAAGACAGGATGCTCTGGTTAATTGAGATGACTCCTCAAGCCAAGTCCCAGGGGCCAGATGCATAAACGATGTATACGTACAACATGTGTACGTCTTTTCTATAAATTTAAAGAATTGTGAGATAAGAATGTGCACTCCTCCCGCATTCTTCAGATCAGGCGTTACACTCGGTTTTAGCTGAGCTAGCTGTGGGTGAGATGATGATGATGAGAATAAATATTAGTAGAGGGACGGATAACATTGTTTTAAGCTTGTTCATCTGTTAAATTTTGATCAAATGCACATTTATAGTTAATTTTAAATTTTTGAGTGAAGAGCATTTATCATTATTTTAATTTACAGTCATCTCCCTGTTAGTGATTGATAAATTTCATCCTGTGAAGCACTTTGTAAAGTCTTTTTGAACACCGGGGCTATAAATGAATCATTAATCCTTCTGATGTTGAATAATCATGGTGATAAAGATTGTTTGCAGAAATGTGTCAGAATGGACTAACAGCAGTTGGAACGTCAGTGAGTGTTACAGCACGAAGAAGCCACATATTGAAAATGTATATATTACTTTTTAGAGCATGTCTGTAATTTTTATTGATGCATTTTCAAAATTGATCACACGTATTTGCCCAAATATACTGAAAAAAGAAGTTTAAGTCAAAAAAAGAGGAAATGGTGAGGTGTGTGGGGGGGGTGGATCGAGTAAGGAATAATAATACCACTTTAATCTGGTTTCTCTGGGGATGGCAGATGACTATAGTCAGGTTTTGTTGTGGACTTTGTCCAAAAAGGCAATGAAGTATGGCCTAATCTTTAGAAAATGTTCTCAAAATACCTTCAGTTTCATCTCCAACCATCTCATATTTCAGCCCCCATGTTCTCTTCTGTCTGCTCAGAGGTGTCCACCGAGGACAGAGCAACCCCCACTATCGACCCCGACGAGATTGAGATCGATGTCAACTACGAGCCAGATCCCACCGACCTGGTCCTGTCGAGCGTGCCTGGCGGCGAGCTGTTTGACCCTCGCAAACACAAGTTCACTGAGGATGAGCTCAAGCCACAACCGATGATCAAGAAGGCCAAGAAGGTGTTTGTGCCTGAAGAGCAGAAGGTAGGTTTGGAGAGAGACAGTAGCAGTCTCTAATTCACAGCAGTCCAGTAAATGTTCTCTGTGTTTGGGCATAGTTTGTTTAATTGACACCATGATCTTTGGGCATAGAAAGGACCGTAGATTTCTTAGCTTGGGCTGACCATGAGGTGAAACAGCTACTGAAAGCAACGTGAGCAGGGTGTCCTTTTAAACGGTCTTAAAACATTTTGTAAATATAAGGCCATAAAAGTTGTCAAGTAGGTTTGAATTCAGATTTTTTAGGTTTTTATTGCCTTGTTTTCCCCCAAAGAACCAAGCTCCTCTGAAGCTTTTAAAGTCTTATTTTCTGGACCTACTACTACAAAGTCCTCTTTCTTCTTAAGTCATATTTGCACTTAACGGGCAAAATGTAGCTTAACCTAACTGACTCTAAAGACATTATTCCTGTATGGAACCACATGTATGCTAAAGAGGGGTTTTTTTCTTCGAAAGTCAGTCTTGAATTTGTTAAATAATGATATTAAAAAGGTGTTGAAAAGCATTAAATTTAAGTGTCTTAAAACTGTAGACACCGTGCGTGTTACAGTTGGGCATTAAAAAGCAAACAAAAGTGTGTGTCATCCTTCTCAAAAGCGTGAGTTACTGCCCATCCAGACTAAAACACAACCAGAGATTTCAGACTAAAACAGGGACAGCAGCATTTTCAAAGGTTTCCATTTATAGGGGTTCTAAGATGCTGGAATAGTATGGACTCGAGGCATTAACATAGCAACAGTTAGGCTTTTTAAACGTGAAACGTGTGGATCTAGCCTTAAAGTTAGCACGAAGAGCAGAATAAGCTTCACTTCATGGATGACTGTAAAGTTATATGTCTGTAGAACTAAAGGGTTCAGATGTAAATGCATGGTGGCCTCCTCACATGTTATATTTTGACACCATGATATAACAGAGAATGTGTCCCACTTCACACAATATAAGAGCTGAGAGTAACTATCTGGCATCATTTTTAGAGCATTTTTATGATCATTTTCCATTGGCTCCAGTATTTACTTAACGCTGAAAAAGTGAGTCTGGTTTTAAGGCTGTGCAACATCCACGAAACTTCAATACAGGGATTGTTTAGCAACCTCAACACATGCTAAAAATATCCTAGAAATAGGATATCATCAATACGTATGGTTTCCTTAAAGAACCGAACATAAACGTTATTTCAGAGCACATGCATTGGAAAAAATGGCTGATGAAATTGTAACTTTTATTGCAGCGTTATTTCATCAGCCACTTTCTCGATGCATGTAAGGGAAGTGGACCCAGCAGGAAAAAAAGTCACAATGAAGGAGCTCTTGCGACTCACAGTGACTCAGCAGTCTCACTTTCTTCAGATGGATGTTTTGCTTCCTCCCCGCTCCGCCTGAGACCGCAGTTTTGTTTACAGGCACAAAGGAGCCTGGCTGTTTGCCATACTACGCACTTGACTGGGGTCAAATTTGGGCCAATGTGTCACCAATAAGATACATACGGCTGTCACCTTAACCGAGTTACCTTAGCAGCTGAGCACAGTGGACTCTGGTGTTGTGTTTCGTTGACTCAGACCAACCCTGCTGTTTATTTGTCCTGCACTTCTCCAGGATGACAAATACTGGCAGAGGAGGAAGAAGAACAACATGGCTGCCAAACGCTCACGTGACGCTCGCAGGCTAAAGGAGAACCAGATCACAGTCCGAGCAGCTTTCCTGGAGCGCGAAAACGCAGCGCTGCGAACAGAAGTAGCCGAGCTACGGAAGGAGTGCGGGCGCTACAAGAACACAGCGAGTCGCTACGAAGCCAAATTCGGACCACTGTAAGGGACCATAAAACACATAAAACTGAAACTGGACATTCAAACAGCAGACAGTGCAGTATAAGTCACTCTGATTTCACAGGTCAGGTCAGAAACAATATTTGGGGGCTGTTTTTAGAAAGCAGTCCCGATTATGTGGTGATACCAAATCCACTGAACCACTGAGAGGACAGCGTTTGACTGTTTGTTATGGAGGCGAAGTAGAATGAGCGAGAGTAACGCTGCGTACCATTTACCTTGGAAGTTGCAGGTGGGAGCTTGGAATGACATCACACCCGAGTTAAACTGACTGTTCATAAAATGTTCGAAAACTTAAGGCCCAAAATCGACATTCGAGAACTAGCAGCAGTGAACCATCAGGAAACATTTTTGCTAAAGAAAAATCCGATCTTATTGAACAAGTTTGCTTCCACTTCAGTCCCTCTGGACTTCAGCTCTTTGTTTACTTTCCTCACCTCCGTTTTTCTTCTTGCGTGCTGAGCTGAACAACCAATCAGATTGATCTCACTCCACTGCCTCCTAAGCCGATTCAACACCCTGAATCAGCTGATTAACAGCAGAGGAGGGCCAACAGTGTGAGACACACCACAAAGACAGACAATCACTGACATCCCAGTGTTGACCAGACTGATGGCAGACCATCAGCTTGGTGTGTCAGGGCCTTAAGATGTTGTCAGCAATACCAGTTTAAGCCAGGTTAGCTATTGTTAGCACAAACCAGTCGGTAATGGAGCATTGCATTTTACGCAAACAAACCGCGCAGCAGCATCTCCACAGACAGACATTGGACAGTTATCTGCCCAGGACTGTTGTTAGGAGACACAAATAAGACAGAAGTGCTAACAAACAGTGTAGCATTGCAGAATTCACTACTGTTAAAGCCTTAATCAGGGTTCCCGCTGTCATGGATTTCACCATCACATTTTCCAGCCACGGAAAAGTTGTGGAATTTTGTTGTGTGTAGTGAAATTGTTGTAATGTTCCACATAATGTAACATCACAACTAATTTATTTTCCGAAGCTGTTGGTGTAACGTAGCCCTAATACGCATCGATGCGTGACATTTGTTTACCAGCATGTTAAAAGCTTTTAAATTTTATCCGTGGAAATGTTGGAACCCTGCACACTGAACTTTGATTCTTCCGCCTTCAGGGAGCGCTCTGTTAAACTTTCCGATTTGGAAACTCTGACTTTCCAGTGCAAATGGAACGCAGCGTGATTCTCTTGAGGCTAACACAGCTGTGTGGCCTACATCTAAGTTTGGAGTCAATTCAATAAAAAAGCAGAACCGCCGTACCAGAGCTGGGTAAAACAGTCTAAAGTGGTTTGATACATCGGAAGTTATTCGTTAGGCTACGTAACTGTGTGACATCGTGAATTATGCTAACCTCTCTCCCTCCTCCTTCATGTCATTCACTCTTGTTCTCTTCTCTTTCAAGTGCGGTGCCGGACGACCAATAAACAGTTGATTTATTCATTTATTTTTACTAATGAATAAATAAATCAAACCAGTGGGGTTGGGATGTGCAAACAATAGAGTCGATGAGATGAAGAGGAGGAGGGCGTGACTGCTGTTGCCATGGAGGTGCAATAGCATGTAAAGACTTTATTTTTTTTTTTTAAGAATAACTTAACCATCCATGTGAGTGAGAGGAGTGTGAGGATATTCAAGTGCTTCTTCAGTGCACCTCTTTTATGAAGTGTACGTTTATCATGTTTTGTATGCCGAAAGAGATCATTTGTGATGTTTATTTAGGAGAAACTGTGTTTTTTTTTTTTTTTCTTTCAATGATAGATACTCGGGTAGCAGTTGCAATAGTTTAGATTGTTATTAGTCATTATTATGGTTTTGTATAAATAAACTGCAGTTTGCTTCCACATTTGAGTAAATTCTGAAACCCGCCTTTTTATTTTCAAATTTATATTATTATGTGAAAAGCTGGGCTTTTTCTTTGCCCACGAAAAACTTTTAACTGTGACATTTCCAATAATTTAAGATTCTTCAGGGGATTAAAGTGACATGGCAATAAAAAAAAGAAAAAAGCGCAGTCATGTTCACTCCAGCGGCACAGAGCCAAACATTAACGCTCTGCTCTTAATGTCCGTCTCACTGTCGCTCTGTTTGTCTCGGAGCAGGACGCCTGCTTCGCTCTCTGCAGGTTGTTAAAGTCGACTCGTCCATTTACGTTAGTAAACTCTCAAGTGTTGTGCGTAGAACCCACTGATGCATGTACTGTAAATAGTTTTAGTCTAAGATTATACTTTTAGACTCTTTTTTTTCTCCATCGTGTTACAATGTATTGGGTATCAAAGGATATTAAAGACGTGGATACAGTGCAGGTTTTGGATCAATATCAAGCAATGAAAGTGTGACATTTTCCTCCAAGAGTTAAATGTCTGAATATGAGTATTTTAAGGGATAAATGTTTTTTTTTTAAGTGGGGTTGCATGTGGTACTTATTCATAGTCAGTATACTGCATACACCCCAGTTTGCAGAAGCAAGCTGGAGTGTTTGCAGTACCAACACCCCACTTAAAAAAATGTCTAACTATCCCTTTAAGGCAGTCGGGCGCTAACAGGACTGAAATTAGTGCCTTATTGAAAGCAGCTGGAGGTGGAGTGTCACACACAGTGGAAGCATCATGTCCGCAAATAAAGCAATTGAGTTTTCCTATTAATCACAGTAAATTGCTTGAAATGATCACAAAACTAGGTGTTCAAAAACCTTTGACGAGGGGTAAAATGTGCATTTTAGATTGTATCAAGTTTTTAGGAATTGTGGCACCCATTCATCACCCAACTTTTCTGATTTGTGGCTGAACTTCATTGTTACAGCTGCCAACAGATATTTATTTTATTTTATTTTATTTTTTCAAATATTTTGACAAACCAGGAAGCCTCAGTAGGTGTATAACTGCACTGGGGAGTCTCTTTCATCAAAATTGAACCCCAAAAACTCTTCAAGCCATTTCAATGCACAGTCTGCCAGTTTACAGGGGTGCATATTGTGTAATACAACACCTGAAATTCAAGTTGTGGTTCCTAAATCCAGGATCGTTTAACTGACAAAAAAGGGAAAGCTGCTGTTTTGCTTTTTTGTTGCTGTGCTTCCGAACCATGAAAGTGACTTTTTTACAGAAATAAATTCAATATTATTCTTTCTGCGGGATAGGGTTTTCATGTGTTAGGAATGATATTCAAGTAAGAATAAAGTGTAACTAATACAGGTTATTTTTTAAATATTACAACCTGCAAATGCGTCTTTATCCGTTTGTACATGCTCTTGTAGCTAAAAGTCAGGAGTCAGTGATTTCTGTGGAAATGATTCAACTCCCTGCATCATTAATTTCAGGTAACAAAAGTCTCCACAGTAAGGTCTCTAGTGTGTAATTTCAATTTTTTGGTATAATTCTGACAAAGATGATAAACTTCCTGACTTATTTTGGTATTTTTTAATGCTTTCTGCTTTGATAAATCTGCCTTCTATCTGGAACAGGTCAACTTAACATTTGAGGGTTGTTTTTTAACCTTCCTGATTCTGTGTTTGTATTTCTTTGTAAAGAAACATCTTGGTATTCTTATTGTGGCTACCTTTTGTGTCTTGTATATACAGTCTGTATAAATAAAGCTTTGTTGAAAAAGACTGAAGTGTTTGGGTTTTTTATTTTTTAGATATGAGCAGTCACAGTGAAGAATGATATAAGAAGAGTGAAACAGTCTGTTGGAAAACATAGAAATATGAGCCAGACTATGTTCTGATAGTAAATACTGTGCAGATTAAGACATTGCAGCAATTGCATTCAGGTAGTCATATTTCTATCATTTTCCTTTGAAGTGTGGAAACAGGATTATTGCACTCATTGAAAAATCCCTCACTAAATTGCAATCAAGCTTTAGCCTTTGAAACCTGAGGAAATTGGCTTTATTTTGTTCAGAAACATGGGAATAAAGCAAAGAGCAGATTTAAGAAGAGAGGACACCAAAATGAGCTAGAAATCACTTAAAAAATATGCAAAACAAAACAAAAAAGTGGAAGGATAAAAAATTTAAAAAATGTCTAAAAATGCATAAAGATTATTTTAATTCTGTAAAAATAATTGTAAATATATAGTTATGATCATTATAAAGTTCTCTGGACATTTTTTTCAAGCTTTCTTAGAAATATTTTTATGAATCCACTAATTTCTTGCAATTTGAGGAACATTTTTTACCAAATTGCCTAATGCCCTTTCCCATGTTTCTGAAAGAAATTGAACCATTTTGCTCACAGTGATGTGGTTTAAATACATGTTAATGCACCACTTAAAGTTATGTTGATCTAGGTTTCAAAGGGGTTAAGTACCAAGATGTCCTACGTCTATTCCTGTATTCTGGTCATGTAAAAAAATGAAATAAACAAAATTCAGGCACTAGCTGGAATAAATGATCTATTTCCCCCAATCTGAAAAGAATTCCACAGCAATGGAGAATCACTTGTGGTTCAGTTTGGGTCAATAAATACTGATCAGAGAGCAAGAGTGTGAAATACTGCCATCTGATGGAGGACGTTTAGGGAGAAAATGTGGGGAAAAAAAGAAGTTCATACCGCCAGTTTAAACTCTTATTTGTTAAAGCAACCTAATTATACAATCAGTATAGTATCGGTATTAGAAAATAAAGTTTTCTGGACATTTTCCCTATTTAGTTAATAGTATCTAATAATCCCTCACAACTAATTTGTCTTGGAAAACTCTCTCAGTTGTCCAAGACAAACTTTTCCTAAGGGAAACAATAAAGGCTAATCTTATCTTATTCAAATCTTCTCCTTGTCACCTTCTGTTTATATTGCAGACATTTCTTGCCTATGAATTGTTCACGGATTATTTTAAGCGATGTAATAAAACATCAATTATTAAACCGATATATTTCAGTCGTCTGCAATATGATGAGAAAAATCTCAAACATACAAAACGCCACTGGATAGATCCTGGTTAAATCGTAAAATATCTTTAAAGGTTCCATAAAATCCAGAGATGTTTTTTGTTCTTTTGTTGCCGGTCAATAAAAATGCTCATCAGTGGTGAAATCTGAGTAGCCTAATGTTTAGTGACTATTAATATCAAGCTGTGTGTGAACATTGACAACCTTATAACGTTTTGGATGTTTTAAGTTTGCCTGTGAATATTTCTGAACAGAGAGGAATGAAGACAGAAATATAAAACAGAGTTTTATTGACAAATCCAAAAAAAAAAAAAAAAAGTTTCTTGAGGTTTGAAAGAAAATCTGCAAAGGCTGAAGAACTAAAACAAGAAGTGGGCTGTTGAGTCTTCACCTCTTCTTGAAACCGTACTTCTTCCTTTCATAAAACAGGTCGGTTTTAGAGCTGCCCAAGTTTACAATCTTCGGACAGCCGTCTCGCTGGAAAGGAAACGGAGAAAGCAGAGAGAAGTCTAGTTAGAAAACACTTTGTTTCTTTATATACACGTAGGATTTGGTTTAAATTGTAAGTGCTTTTTATTTCCTTCTAAGTGAGCTTAAGGACACTCACGTCTTTCTCCTGGATGGTGCACTCTTTGCAGTAGTAGGCATCAGATACTCCGGGCCCTCCGCAGATCACACAGCGTCCCTGGTAGGAGCCGTAGTTGCACTCATCACAGATCCGGACCAGCGTGCACGGCCTCACGTAGGAATCACAGATGACACATTTCCCATCACCTGAGAGACACAACAGGGGACAGAACGGATGAGAAATTGTATTAAGAAATTAGTGAGCGGAAATAAAATTATGTGGACATACGGAAAAAATTATTAATTAATAACAAGAAGTAGTATTTGTATTTTCAGTTCGTTATAAAAAAAAAGTCCTTATTAGTCATGACATTTTATGAGTTTTAAAAAAATAAAAAGTCATACTGTGGTATTTTGTAAATTTATGTCAAAAAAGTTATAGTGTAATATGGTATGTTGTAAAAAATATCATTAAAAAGTTATAGTATGATATGTCATCACGTGTTATAAAAAAGTCGCAGCATAGTATATTAAAAAAAATATAAAATAAAAATGATAAAAAAGTAATACCATAGTAAGTTGTAAAATATTTCATAAAATGGCAAAGCATTATGTGATATAAAACATTTTGAAGTCATAGCAGGCTACAGTATTTCATTAAAAATGTTAAAAGAGGTACTATGCCACAAAATTCATACAAACGTTCAGCATAGTGTCATAAAAATGATGGGAGTGTGTTACACACAAAGTTGGAATGACTAGAAATAAACCTATACTTCTCTTTTTATTAGGGAAGCCATAACTTGTCAGTTTATTGTATTATTATTATTATTGTTTAACCACAAAAGTAAACACTTACATTTCTCGCAAAGTCTCCCGATAGCTGAGGAATAAAAACAAAACAGTCAGTGTTAGCAGTTAATTCACATCTCTTCGATAGACTGACAGAGTAGAACAGCTTATTCCTTCCTCGTATTTGCAGTAAACTAAATGTTAAATACAACAAAGGAAGTTTAGAGCTGTAACATTTATTCTTCTCAGCGACACAGAGCTGTACTCGTCTCTAAGCTAACATCAGAGCTAACACTCCTTCAATGAAAACCACGCTCTAACCGTTAGCATGGCAGCTAACTCCAGCAAAACTACAATAAAGAAAATCCAGCAACGACGAGAAAACATAACAGCATTTCATAAAGTGTGAAATAAAACAAGTTTTAACGTACCAACACCGGCTTGTTTTCTGCAAAAGATCAAATCTGGATGATGTTTAGCCATTGTCGGCTAACGTACGGCGAGCGCTGCAGGTTTGGTTAAACTCTGACCTTCGACCCGTAAACTGTGTACGAGGAGTTGCAGTACCGCCCCCTAGCGCCTCCAAAGAGAACGAAAAGAGAAAACGCTTATCAACTATTTTATTCTATTTTTGAATTTAAAAAAAAAATGTATATTTTTTTCCCCACACCAAAAGTGCGGCCGTGGACAAACATATTTGTTATGAATTGGAAAGGAGAAATAAAAATAAAAAATGTTCTAGTCATTTCAGCTTTATAAAAATTATTGTGTGTCAAAATTCTGTCTTACATAAATCCAATTTCAGTTGATGATTTATACAATTTAAAGACAATACAAAACTGAAATAGTTAAATTCATAATGTATACTACATAATATAAACAATTTGAATGCAATTCTACGTACCTTAAACATTTTGTGCTTGAAGGACCTGCGTAATAGCGGTTTAGAAAGCTGTGACGTCACCACTGACGGTCACATCTTTGTCAGTGAACAAAATGGCAACCTACTGTCTCACTGTCGCCCGGCTCCAGGTAAGAGACGAAAAACTGTTATTTTTACCACATTTATCAACCAAAGAAGGATGCCACTTGCTACTTTACATTTTTAAAATTCCCTGCAATGTTATTCTAACCCAGTTAAAGCTCTGAGAGCGGTTTCTGAGGGTAAGTGAGGCGTGAAGCGGTCACCGGCTCGTTGGCCAGGTCATCGTGTCCTGACTGCATCCAGTGAGCTACAACGAGTCATACACAGGGTTAATTCAACACGGTTAACGTCTCCGTTTACAACAAGTCATTGTCGAAACCTTCAATCATTAAAAAAACATAGTTAGTTTAGCTTGAGAAGTGGAGGTTGGTTTTTAATAGCAAGGTTAACCACAAGGTTAGAGCTGCCAAGAGGCACACAGGCGACCAGCGGGTAAAGACAGTAAATACATTTATCAAATAACAGCAAAGAAATCAGCAAATACGTTATTTTTTGGGGGATTTCTTAAAGATTAAGTAATCCAGTTAGTGCTATTTAGTTAACGGGGTGTGTGTCCTATATCCATGTAGGGTTTTTTTTTTTTTTTTTTTTTTTTTTTTTTTTTACATCTAACCTTATTATAACAATCATCTGCATGGTGGGGTAATGATGCACAAAATTCCCGATTCGGTTCGATTTTATGAAGTGACCTCACAGTTCGGTACATTTTTGATATAGCAAAGAAGTAAAAATATCCAGAGAAATTTCCTTGATTGTGGAATGTTTTAATTTGATATTATTTTTATTCATTATTCAGTTATTTATTAAAAATTTAATTAATAAGTATGATTTTTTAGAATTGTATTTTTGCTTAAAACAATGATGGATCTGCTCTTCTTGGGTTCATTGCAGCATTAAAAAAACCAAAAACAGCTCCTTCTAAAAAAATCAAATGCGCTATTTTGATTTTAAATAAACACACTCAAAAGAAACAATTCTCAGAGAAATTTCCTTGTTTTTTCACATTTTGAAATGTATGACAATTAACATATTTTTGGCTTTTGTTTTGATGTATCAATTCTTGAAATAGCTTGACAGCAACGCTTTACTTGCAGCTACATGACACCAAAAGGTCAACAGATAACTGGTGTGGTTTCAGCTGCTCGCTGTCACTTCTTCCACTGAACATCAGCTCATCTTTAGCACGTATTGTCTGGTCACCGTAAGACCTTGAGTTTGTTCTCTTGCATATCATCTTTGATAACTTAATAAGTTATCTATCTGGAGGGATTATGCTGAGCTGTCTGGCTCTTTTCCAGCTTTACAGACAGTAAAAACGCACTTCAGTTTCTTAGCAGATTCACTTGAGTGAGTTTATGGGTTAAGAACTCAAGGACACCTGAGCAGTCGGGCCAGGGAGGTGGATTTGGCCTTCTTCCTCTTGATATCTTATCTACTGTGAACACGACACTGTGTAAATCTAGTCTTAAATACACTGCTTGATATGGAATTTTAGAATAAAGCTTCTCTGACATGTATAACCATTTGCAAATTGGCAGGTTAGATGTTAAATGTTTAAGGAGACTTGACCCAATGTGCCCACAGGCTGAGATTGTATTTATGGTTGGCCTTGTGGGGGGTTGCTTCACCTGGTATAACCCTGACATATGACACCCGAGTGTCAACTGCAAACCACTGTTGCATTCAGTGGCTAACTTCCTATTATTATGGAAGTCATTTTTCGGAAGTATTTTGCTCTTTAAGCTCTATTTCTTTCTATTTCTCTATTATAAGAATTCTTCTTCTTCTCTTCTGCGGGCGTTCTGAAGTTAGTGTGTTATTATGCTCATGCTTGTTTGTTTTTGCTTTCTCTAGCTGGCTCTGGGCCACGGTGCACGGCGCCTACATGTATCTGCAGCTTACAGAGCCAAGGCCAAAGTGTCTATGAGCCGCTTTGAGCCTGCTTCCTTCGTCAACTACGAGAGGCTCCAATCCAACGTTGACATTGTGCGAAAAAGGTTAGCCTACCCCTAATCTACTCTGTATTTGCTGTGGCTCGCGTCCCATTTTCTTCCAAACACGCAGTTATCTGTGCGATTGTTTTGATCTCTGGTGTTTGTCTGTCCTTTAGCACAGTTTTTCATCATAGTTGGAGCCTTCTACATTTGCTCACTTGTTTTATTCTTCAGCTGCTATTAACTGCTGAAGAATAAATTGCAGAACATTTGGGATGCTTTGTGGAACATAAGAAGCAGAATGCAATGATTTGTAAATCAATTCTGACTTACAGTTTACTGAATACAGTATAGAGACAAGATATTTGATGTTCAAACTAATAAACTGTATGTTTTTTGTAAATATACACTCGTTCACCACAAAGAATGTAGGGATTTCATCATCTGCAATCCATAATATCGCCGAAAGATTCAGAAAATCAGCAGAAATCTCTGAACACAAGGGGCAAGGCTGAAAACCAACATTGAGTGGGTGTGACCTTTGACCCCATTAGGTTGCACTGCGTTAAAAACCAACATGATGAGTGTATATTTAAAAAAAACAGTAAAATGTATTAGATTGAACATAAAATATATTGTCTCTGTACTATATTCAGTTGAATATGGGTCTAATAGAATTTTCAAATCATTGCATTCTGTCTTTATTCACCTTTTCCACAGCATCCCAACAGTTTTGGAATTGGGGTTGTAGATGTTTTCTTATCGTCTGTCTCATTCCCTGCTAAATCTTCCTCTGAAGTTGCAGCATCCTAATATAAATGTCATTTTTCTGTCCAGACTCAACAGGCCCCTCACCCTGTCAGAGAAGATTGTGTACGGCCACCTCGATGACGCCCACAACCAGGAGATCGACCGCGGTCGCACCTACCTGCGCCTGCGTCCTGACCGCGTGGCCATGCAGGACGCCACGGCCCAGATGGCAATGCTCCAGTTCATCAGCAGCGGCCTTCCGAAGGTGGCCGTGCCCTCTACCATCCACTGTGATCACCTGATCGAGGCCCAGACCGGGGGAGTGAAGGATCTGGCCAGAGCGAAGGTGAGGGATCTTATTTGTTTATGGTAATTATACGGCTGTTTTAACAGTACTTGTTTCTTATTATGTCAACACGCTTCTCCTCTCAGGAAATCAACCAGGAGGTATACAACTTCCTGTCTAGTGCTGGGGCAAAATACGGAGTTGGCTTCTGGAAACCAGGTTCTGGAATCATCCATCAGGTATAATTGTATAAAGTTTGGATGCAGTGCCTGAAAATGCCATTTTTACACACTAACATTCAGATTTTAAATACAATCAGATCATCCTGGAGAACTACGCTTACCCAGGAGTGATGCTAATTGGCACAGACTCCCACACACCAAACGGTGGTGGCCTTGGTGCCATCTGCATCGGCGTTGGAGGAGCAGACGCCGTAGATGTCATGGCAGGAATCGCCTGGGAGCTCAAGTGTCCCAAGGTCAGCAGAAAACAGTATTTTGCACATGTTGTCAGTGTCTTATTTTCTTTCTCCACATTAACAAAAGTTGTTTTTCTTTCTACCTCTGAACTTCCTTACCTCAATTAACTCACCAATGTCTTCCTCAAAGGTGATTGGTGTGAAGTTGACCGGTAGCCTCTCAGGATGGACGTCTCCTAAGGATGTCATCCTGAAGGTGGCCGGCATCCTGACAGTGAAGGGAGGCACCGGAGCCATCGTAGAATACCACGGACCCGGAGTTGACTCCATTTCCTGCACTGGTCAGAACCTTACACTTAAATATGTTTTTTTATTTTGATTTGCAGCCGTTGAGCTCATATCATGTTCTTCTGTTTTGTTGTGAGCAGGAATGGCCACCATTTGCAACATGGGAGCTGAAATCGGAGCCACGACCTCAGTGTTCCCCTACAACCACCGCATGAGGACCTACCTGGAGAAGACTGGACGTGGACGTACGTTTACGACATTTGTCATACAGTTCTTAATTATTATATTTTTCTGGAGGGGATTGTGTGTTTGTGTGTGTTTCCGTCTATCAGTAGCTAATCTCGCTAACCACTAGACCAATCTGCCTCATATTCTGTGTGCACATTAATGAATGTATGGTCAAGGAATTCTTGTAGTTGCGGTACGTCATTATAATTGAAATACCTGGTTTATTCACTGTTTTATTCCATTATTGACCTCTGACTCATCACTCCTCCAACCAGCTGGTTTTTGGCTGTAAGTTTGTAGGAAATTAGCTAAAAAGAACAAGCCTGCCCTTTGTAGACTTGCAGATTTAGTTAATTTGGTCATTTTTTCTCAAAATTTGTGCTTCTACCATCAATACATAGTTAAATAGTTGTTCGTTTTGTTATTGTTATTTTCAACTTTGTTGTGCTGTAGCTTGCAGGCAAAGTTGATACCTTTCAAAGTTAAGTTTTAAAAACACAGATCAAGATTACAACCAAGAACAGCTCTAATACAGAAAAAGAAGTCTCAAAGGACGCAGAAGTGTTTGTTATGTTATTGTGAGCAGTGTGTGTAAAGGTCAGTGTTCATCTTCTTTGAAAACATTGATAATCTGCTGTCTTGTTAGAGACACTCACCCTCTCGTTTCTCCCTCAGAGATCGCTGCACTGGCTGATGAATACTCAGACTTGTTGGTACCAGATGAAGGCTGCGAGTACGACCAGCTCATCGAGCTCAATCTGGATGAGGTCAGCCCTTTTTGACAGAATGATCTTTTGGTGTTACTTAGACACAAGACTTAGAGCATGTTCATTCATTTTATTGGATACTTCAAAGCTTAGAGCAACAGGAAATACATGGAGGGAGTGACATGAAACAAAGTTCTCTGGCCAGGGATCTTTTAATGCGACTTCTGTGATTCATGAGGTGTTGCCCAGAAGAAAAGACGGAATTATCCACAGAAAATTTGTTCTGTGTGATATCATAATGCCTGTCACAACAATGGAAATATGTTTCTTTCGTATAGGAGTTGCAATGTTCATGGGAATGGTAATTTTTGCATTTCGTTTTCATTGATTTTTTTTTTTTTTTTTTACAAATGATAATAATGGAATTTTTGTTGGGTCTCTACAAAATAAGGACCTTCCCTTCTGTCTGGAATATGATTTTTAGTCTGGGCCACCACAGTGCTTCATTTATTATCGGTATGCTGTGACATAGTTTACCTTAATCAAAAAATAGAAGCCTCTGCAATTTGGGATAATTCACTTGGCCAAATTACAACTTTTTTATAATATATTGATTACTTGTGCAGCCGTACAAAAAATTCAGAATTTGATTTGCTTGAGATAGTATTGTAAGCCTTCTAGAAATCGTTTTATATATATTTTTAATCTATTTATAAATTGGTAAAATAATAAAACACTTGGACATATATATATATATATATATATATATATATATATATATATATATATATAATAGCCATTACTCTCACCTTGTTCTGTAAAGTCAGGAACATTCTGGGTTGTGTGATCCACGTCTTGGTGAGAGGTACTCAACTCATCTTTAGTTATATAGCACCTTTCATACAAACATGCAGCCCAGAGTGCTTCACTTAGCAAAACTGAAACAACACAGAAAAAAGTTTGGGAATAGCATAAACAACTACATATAAAATTTCGCAAGACTAGAAGATTTCAAAAATAAAATAGTAAAATAAATAAATTAATAAGTATCTATAAAATAAAATAAACACCAGGAATAAAATAAAGTTAAACTCAATGATTAAAAATTAGAAATTTAGACTGTATTCTTTTATTTTTTTATAACAGCTATTTTGGTTCAGTGCTGGCTTTTTGTAATGAATTGCAAACTGACAAGCTGTTAAAAAAATGGTATGGGGAAAAAAGTATGAAAAAAAAGAAATTAAGACTGTTATTATTAAAAATTAAAAATATAGGTTTTAAATTCACTTTTAAAAATATTGAGAGCTTGCCATTCCAATACCCGAAGGCATTTAGTTCCACAGTTTAGTGTCAAAATGGAATAGAGTTTGTTAATACTGTTGAAAGACATATCTAAGAATGCAGTGAGAATTTTCCTACACATCTTTAAATAAATATTTCACCATTGCATTTAAATATAAGAGGTTCAGTTAATGACTCCTGTTGTATGGTTAGGTTTATTTGAGAATAACTTAGCGTTGTTCCTTACTCCAGTTGAAGCCCCACATCAACGGACCCTTCACCCCTGACCTGGCTCACCCAGTGTCTGAAGTCGGTGCTGTTGCTGAGAAGAACGGCTGGCCGCTGGAAGTTAAAGTTGGTAAGAACTGACCGGGGATGGAGGCTGCGCAGCTTTATTCATACTCCTGTAACTGAACTCGCTACATTTCAGACTTCCCGTCTCCTTTTCCCCCTCAGGTCTAATCGGCAGCTGCACCAACTCCAGCTACGAGGACATGGGCCGTGCTGCCTCTGTGGCCAAGCAGGCTTTGGACAAAGGTCTGAAATGCAAAGCTCAGTTCACAGTCACCCCCGGCTCTGAGCAGATTCGCGCCACCATCGAAAGAGACGGATATGTGAGTGTTGGTGCACAAAGAAAGCAGGGAGCTGCACGTCCCTTTGATTTACCTCTGTGTGATGTGGCTAAAGCTAAGATGTGTGTGTATCTTCCTGTAGTCAAAGATCCTTGGTGATGTTGGCGGTGTGGTCCTGGCAAACGCATGTGGACCCTGCATTGGACAGTGGGACAGGTAAGTGTTTGTGCCATTGCAGTGTCCAACAACACAGTCCTTAAAACGTAGGCAGGCATTGTATTCATTAATAAAAAAATAAGGCCTTAATTGCTATTAAAATGTCTTAAAAATGCTGAGACGTGAGAACGGGGTGGGTGGTTGGGCTAAACATACATGTTTTCACAGACATGGATGTAAACTCTAACTGCAACTTGGCTGTTTCATGGAGGCATACATCTGAGGCAAGGCTGAATTTCTTGCATTTTCTTTGATATATTGTATACGTTGTGTGTGTTTTGCATTCAGGAAGGACGTGAAAAAAGGAGATAAGAACACGATCGTCACTTCCTTCAACAGAAACTTTACTGCCAGGAACGATGCTAACCCTGCAACACACGCCTTTGTCACTTCCCCTGAGGTAAACTCACATTAAATCCACACATTTAGATGCATGAGCTCACATTTTGACGCTAAACGCCTTCCGCCACCTTTTCTTCTTCAGATCGTCACAGCCCTCGCAATTGCTGGCACATTAAATTTCAACCCAGAGACAGACTTCCTCACAGCCCCCAATGGTGAGAAGTTCAAGCTGGAGCCCCCCAATGGAGATGAACTGCCCTCTAAGGACTTTGACCCAGGCCAGGACACCTACCAGCACCCGCCGCCTGACGGCTCCAGCCTCAAGGTGAACGTCAGCCCTGAGAGCAACCGGCTACAGCTGCTGGAGCCCTTTGACAAGTGGAGTGGGAAGGATCTGGAGGACATGAAGGTCCTCATCAAGGTCAGGTCTTTTGAAATAGTTCCTTCCTGTTTAGCGATCTGTCTTAAAATGTTCTCACTGATAATAATAATGATAATAATAATAAATTAGGTATAAAACCATTATAATAAAATCATCATCAATGTAAGTCAAGGTGTGTGTCTGCATTAACTTTGCATCGTATATTGATTCAGCTTTTATGAGGGAGCCTCCTTATAATGGAGTATGTGGTCACTATACATGTCTTTATAAACCACAAGGCCAGTTTTAGCATAAAGGCTTTCCAGACGACGGCCTTTAGCTTTAAGCTGGCATAACTGGTTTTAAAGGAGCAAGTGCATTTAAAAGAGTATTAAGTCCATCAATATAATAAGAAACCAGTTCATCAGGGGTGGATAAGTTAGCTTTGCATGGGAATACATCAATTTCACTGGAAAGAGCTGATAAATCGACACTCACTCGCTCTGTTAGGGATTGAAGTGGAAGTAGCAGCTTTGTTTTTGAAGATTTCAGGGTGACATTAAAAGTTACTAAGTTGTGGTCAGAAAACGGAAAATCCCATACTGTCATCGAGAGGATTTTCACCAGAGCAGTAAATCAGATCCAGAGTTTGACCTTTGGCGTGTGTGGGGAAAATCAGTGTACTGCTTGTAATCCAAAACTGTCTGTGCATGATGTAAAGTATTTTGTGAGAGCATTGTTGACATTGTCCGTGTGTATGTTGAACTACAGTTGTGTTGAGAATGATTTTAACTTTCCATCATCCTGCCTCTACAGGTGAAGGGCAAATGCACCACAGACCATATCAGCGCTGCAGGACCTTGGCTGAAGTTCCGCGGTCACCTGGACAACATCTCCAACAACATGCTGATCGGCGCCGTCAACAGCGAGAATGATGCAATCAACAAGATCAAGAACCTCCTGACAGGAGAGTACGGGGGAGTCCCTGATGTGGCCCGCCACTACAAGGTGAGATCTGCAGAGGGGAGAGGGAATGGGTACTGGATTATTGGGCTAAAGCTGCACGACTATAATCAAAACTACTATTATATATCTTTGTGGCCATTGAAAGCTGCGTTCTATACTTCTTTTTTAATTCCCGGTATTTATGTCAGATCACTGTGTTGTTTTCGTTTTAGTTTGCTGCCTTGTTTTTATCTGCTGCCTTACTGAAAATCACTGTACAACCGTGTTAAGAAAAGTTCTATATAAGTAAAGTTTATTTTAATTATTTATTACTCTCCTCAGGTAGTCTGTCCTTCAGCATTGATTCTGATTTTAGATTTTTCTTCTACTTCAGTTAATTCATGCTCTAGGGAGATTCAAAAGTTTCACCCGCCACTGCCCTTATACTTCCATGCATCCTTAATGATGGCATAGATGCAGCCGATAGATGGCTCTAGACGGTGAAGTCAAATGTTTCACACAGCAACAAACAAGGTGACAGTGGAGGAATATGTAATAATTAACCCTTTAACAGAGGCAGCACTGTAGACAGTGTTGGTCTGTGAGAACATTAAAAACATTGCAACGTGTAGATGGAGAATCGTTTAAACTATTTTTCCGATTTGTTATGCTCTACAGCTTTTTAAAATGTTTTTGTTAACTCTTAAGGGCGTATCTCACTTGAACTACGCTACACTGCCCCCACAATCTCCGGTGATACTGCTGCATTTTCATCGGTATTCGTAAGCTCACAGAAAAAGTGCAGAGTCAGAAAAAATGGATGCAGAGAAAGGACACAAGACTCCATCTGTCTCTGTATCTAATGTTTGTATCTACCGAGCATAAATGAGCCATTTTACTCGTTATGATCTTTCTGGAATCGCAGGAATGTTAGTTTACTTTTTACTGTAGAACCTTAAAAGTCGCTGGCCTATGAATTGAATCGTGTTCTGCCTAAACTTCACATAAATGCCTCCTATAATTTTTGCTGTTGTTGAATAAACTGCGCCTCCAAACACTGTATTAATAGTTGATGGGTGCTCTTAGAGCTGTAACGATTAGTCAAATATTCAGGTAGTCGATTAACAGAAAATTAGTCGGCAGTGTCACATCTGCTTCAAGCAAAACTCCATCAGTTCCTTGGTGAGAGAATGTGAGCATTTGCTGCTTTTTCTGTTTCATCAGTTCAATATATATGGGTCTTGAACCATCTGTTTAAAACAAAGAAACCACACTGAATGCATTTACTAATGGAAATATAAGATAAGTAAGATATATCCTGATCACTTATGATTCATCCGTCTAGTGTTGCGTGGAGCTATCAGCAGGTGAATGACACTGTAAACACTACACATCAAAACCTACACCTGAGATATCTATAGTGAACTCCTGCTAACCTCTTTCATCAAGTATAAATCAAATCTAACACTCTTTCCATCCTGTTGTGTTTATGTGTAGGCCAACGGCGTGTCTTGGGTTGTGGTTGGAGATGACAACTACGGCGAGGGCTCAAGCAGAGAGCACGCTGCACTGGAGCCCAGGCATCTGGGAGGAAGAGCCATTATCGTCAAGAGCTTCGCCAGAATTCACGGTACTGCACAGTAACTGCTGAAGGTGGTGGTACTGTTGTTAGATTATGTATGAGAAGAGAAGTCTTACAATATTGTGCAATGTCCAGTCAAGGCTGCTTGATATGGAAAAAATCAAAAATCACAATATGTCTGACCAAAAACCTTGATTTTGTTATTGTAAGAATGTTGCAGGGTTGACTGTTGGTGCTTTAAAAAAACGTTTAAAAAAAAAGTTGATTTTTTGATAAATATTCATCAGTCATATTGGTATACTGCTTAAGCCAGTCTCTGCAGGATGTTGTGATTACAATTAACGTAAAGTCAGGCAGTCCCTGTGAATGCTGATTGACCTTGCAATTTTGTCCAATTGTTGTACTGCAAATTTGACTGCATGCAGCGGATTGATTCACTCAGCCCCTGTCTCTCTCTTTCTGTTTATCATGAGACTATTGCTGCGCCTAGGACAGAGCCACACACACACACACACACACACACACACATACACACACACACACACACACACACTGGCAGGATGAGCTTAGCATCACACAGCAATGTTACCCAATGGTTATTAATGGGTTAAGTGACAGAGTCCAGCTGTTTTGCTGTCATTGTGTGATGATTAAGACCTTTTAGCAGCTCGATATCCGATGTTTGCCACTGTTGTTATGTTAGCTCGTGCTAACCGAGCAGAGAGAGCATGAGGAGAGAACAGTTTCCTCCCATCCACCCCCCTACGGCACAGATTCATTCTAATTCTGTGGGAAAAAAATGAGTTCTTGTAATAATGAGCTATGACTCTTGAGAGGGCATCACAACTATTTTTGTAATTTTCATTGTTGCAAAAAAGCCAAAAAATATCATAACATGCATTGCAATTCTTTTTTAGTAAAGCTGCTGTTAAATTAGGCATTTCAGGCTTCAACAATCACCAAAGCAACCTGTGAAATTCTGAAGGGACTGCTAAGTGGGTAAGGTAAATAATACAACAGTTAGAACAGTCTTATAAGTTCAGAAAATGGCATCACTTTACTTTAATGCAGCCTTTAAAGGCAGGAAAAGACAAGACATAGAATATTAACAATCCAAAATCTGATTAGATAGCTAGTTTCATATCATAATATCAATATAATGATTATATATGTCCAGTAATATTAGTAGATATTCCTGAATTTATTTAATGTATGCATTTTTTTTTAACCTGAAGTCAGGACCTTGTGCAGTCTTACACCTCAGCGTTTCTCGCTGTTGATTCCCTCAGTTAACAAGCACATCCTCTCATCCTTAGAAACTAACTTGAAGAAGCAAGGTCTGCTGCCACTTACCTTCACCAATCCATCAGACTATGACAAGATCCGTCCTGATGACAAGATCTCCATCAGGGGGCTCAAAACCTTCACTCCAGGAAAGGTAAGAGGGCGTTACAGGTAAAAAAAATGGCTTGCTTGCACCGTTTTTTGGAGCTTTCAATAGATGTTTTGGGACCAGAGGAACTTTTTGATGGTTCTAAGAACCCACCTTTTTATCATGTCCGTACTGCAAGAACGAAGAACTATCAAAGCTCTTGCTGTTTTGAGTGACATTTTTATCCACTATTTTAGAGCAGGTAGCCTCCCTGCACAAGAGAAATTTTAAATGACCCAAGTGTACATTGATTTATTGAACACATGAGCCAATGTTGCACCGGCAACTGCCATTTTTAAAAGCTAGTAGATTGGAGCAGTGCATTGTTGTTGTATGTCACACAGAAGTGACGCCAAACACAGACCTGCTTACATTATTTCAGCATTCCTATTGACTGTGTGAATGAACAGGAAAAAAGCCCTTGAAGGTATGTGGTTCTTTAGGGAGCTACCCAGAACTGTTTGATTAAAAAACATTAAATTGAAAGTTTCTTCGACAAGAACCTCTCTTCCTCTCTTCCTCCTCAGCCTCTCACTGCAGTCGTGAAGCACAGCGACGGCAGCGAGGAGACCCTGGAACTGAACCACAGCTTTAACGAGACACAGATCGAATGGTTCCAGGCAGGCTCTGCCCTCAACAGGATGAAGGAGCTGCAGTGAGGACTAGGAGCTAGGAACAAGCATGTGGAGAGGAGGAAGAGGAGGAGGAGGAGGATTTTCAGGGGGGGAAACAGGGTGGTGAGGATTGTGTGGGAGATGGGGGCTGGAGAATGTAGATCCTGTCGATGATTGTTCCATCACCTGCATCTTTCGCGCAGTCTGGACTGAAGCCGTGTTGGTACATTTCAGAGAGTTAAATCTTCACTTCAGATTACGTGTCAAACCGATGCTGATGATGGAACAACTGATCTGCGGTCAGATATTTCCGAAACCTTCATTTGTCAGTGCGAGATCCTGTAAGCTGCTATGTGTCAAAGTCAAACAGAGATAAGCGGTTAGAAATCAGAGTCTGTTTAAAAACACACACACACAAACACACTAAGCTTCAACCCAAGCGGTGACATAACCCCCTGTGCCAGCTGATGTGCTGCCGGTGCTGTTGCAGCTGTTCAAACAGCTCTGTCGAGCGTGGAGGCCACTTCACACTGGAGCTCAGCCAGCTGATCACACACTAGCTTGAGGACTGTGTTGCACACTGCATGGCAATAATAAGCTTTAGTCAACCGTCGTCATCCAACCTGCCCCAGTGTTATTTACACTCCACCTTGAACAGGTAAACATGATGTTGGCTGCGTCTCTGGGTCCAGTAGCGTAGTTGCAGTGACCACATGTGGGCACACACATTTATTTTCTCACATATTTGCCCCCTGGTGGCCACGAGGAGGTACTGTAGTGTTGGCAGGGCACAACAAGGTAATTTTATCAAAAAGTTTTAAAAGCAGCACCTAGGGATTTTTCAAGGGCATTATGGGAAGTGTAGGATATCACATACATGCATGGGACATTTTGACAGCAAGTGGATTCATTTTGAAGCTAACATCATAGATTGATTCCTGTAAAGTTAACACCCGGACCACATTGCATATGTGAGCAGCGTGTGACAGCTACCTTGCTGAACTGCTGCGGGCTGCACGCTTGTGGTGTTCACACTGACATGCTCTTGCAGAGCTGCCTGCTGCTATAACTACTGTGTTTTTGCAATTAAGATGTAGTGAATGTGGTATAACATAGATATGTTTATTTAAAGACCATTTTCAATTTCTATTTTTGCTGAAAACTGTGGGCTTTCTGCAGAAAAAACTGGGGAGACTCCAAATCTCTAGATGTTCTGCAGCTGAGCAGCACTGCTCACGCTGGCAGTGTGGCCTGGGTGAAACAGTATGGGCATCTAGGGCTCTGTCTTTTAGCAAAACATGTTTAAATCCATCACAATACATGTAGGCAGTACTACAAAAGGTTGTTGAGAACCATTGCAGACATTTCCATATATAGAGACAGACTTGTATGCTTTATTACTGTGTGAAAATACAGTAACAAATCCTGGTCTTCCTCCCTGACACCATCACTATCTTCAAAATACCCTCCCTGTCAGTCCCTAACCTCTTCACAAGGTCAAACACATCTTATTGTTTTTTCCCTTGTTTATTTATTTATATTTTTTTCTGTGAAACGCTGCTTTTCCATAAACTTCTTCACACACAGGGTAAACTTGGACTTGTGTCCTCTTCCATCCCGTGTTCTCAGCACCCTTATTTTGGAGGGTAACGTCACTTTTTGTGTTACTTTTACCTCAACAAAAATCAACTGATATTACAGAAAAGGGAGTACCAGCACAGTCAGTTTTGTAAAGGGGGAGTGAACTGACTGTAAATCACCACTTGCTTTTATGTAGCGACTCATAAGAACCCCAGATTGCCGTGTCAGAACCTCAACATGGAGATTATTACATCAGATCAGAAACAGGATGTATTTTTTTTTTTTTTCGTGCCCACCACTGCTTCCCAGTCCCTGCAAACTAAATGCATTCAGAGGTTAATTAGATGAAGGCTTTAACCACTCTCTTCTTCTAACCGACGGTATGTGAAGTGTCTGGTTCCATGTACATTTAAGTGTTTGTGTTATTTTTCTCCCAGATTATCTTTTCTGTATTACAGAAATGCCAATGGGTTGTAAAATAAAAATCCACAGATCTCATTTATCTACACTGGCTCCAGTAATATCACTACAACCTGTCTACTGTTGAGTGTTTGGTTTCTGTAGAGACGTACATTGATGGTGAGACTAAGGATGCACGATAATATCAGCACATCATCGGTATCGGCAGATAGCTGCTTTAAAATGAAATATTAGCAGCCTGAATTGAAGATTTCAGCCGATATGATGATGCTTAAATTGTGCAACTTTAACTAGTTGAATAAAGTTACATTTGTCCTGGTTATGGCTCTTGACAAAATTGTCTCAGGGAGAGTATCATCCGAGCCTGTTAAAGTGGTTTTGTTTGACAACGTTACATAAAAATAATTATGGCTTTTTTGTTTTTTACATGTAACCGAAGTTTCGGTAGCTTCTGTATTTTGCTTAGTGAATGTTGGTGGTTCACCTGCCACCAGAGGGCTGTCACAATAATATTTTGATTTCACCGCAGGAGAGAGCCTTTAGGTTCTTTGCAATTAAGTTGCAAAAATGATGTGAATATACCAGTATCTGCGTCAGCAGTCGGCCAGAATGAGTTGGAAAATATTGGCATATCGGATATCGCCAAAAATATCGCCAAAAAAGAACTGATCCATAAAAAGTCGGATTAAATGATGCACATGATACACATTGGGCCTCATGCAAGAAACTATGCAAACAAATTTTCTCTTATTTTTGTTCATACCCACAATTCTCATTTTGTTATCGTCCATTGATTTCTGTGATTCACTGATATTTTCTTATTTTTGCTCTTCTCCTAGGTAAGAGAAAGTTTCTCCAGTGGTCAAGAGCTCTTGCCAAGATAAGAGAAAAATCTTGTTTTTACACTTGAGGAAACAAGTTTTAAAATGCACGTTTTTAAAAAATCTGATTTTGATGATGTTTTAATTTAATTATGATGACTGGATCATTTAATTTTAGGGTTAAAGTAGTAATACCATATGTGGTCTATTGCTTCCAATTACAGTTATATCAGTTACAGGGTTACCACAGTCATGGAAAACCTGCAAAAGTTATAGAATTTAACAATCACATTTGCCAGGTCTGGAAATGTCATGGAATTTTGTTGTGTGTAATGAAATTATTCATGTTGGTAATCTTCTGTGGATAGCAAAATTATTTTCTGTAGCTTTTGAGGTAATGTAGTATTGAATATGTATCAATATGTGACATGTTGTTTACCATCACAGAGGTTTTTCTCTTTTTTCCCCTCGCTTTTCATCTCTACTTTCATGTACGTCAGCTTGCTGAAATTATGTTTAAATAGAGTCTGAGCTTAAATAATGCCAGGTAAGTTTAGCATCATTTTTTTTTCTTCATCATGGGTTCTTGCAAAACTCGTGAATAATTTTACAAATTTTGTGTTTGAAAGTATTTGGGAACTCTGCAGTTATTTTGTGTCCCTCTGCAGACCAGAGGTGGGATGTAACTAAGTTCATATACTCAAGTACTGTACTGAAGTACAAATTTGAGGTACTTTACTTGAGTATTTTAATATCATGCAACTCTCTACTTCTACTCCACTGTGCTTCAGAGGGAAATATTATGCTTTTTACTCTGCTAAAATTATTTAATAACTTTAGTTACTTTACAAATATGTAGATTTTTGCTGAAACAGAGTCAATTGATTAGAAAATTAATTGGCAACTATTTTGATATATATATATATATATATATATATATATAATTATTTACAAAAGTAAAAATATATATAATATGCTGAGTACATAAATTGGGAAAATATATATAAATACAAAAATGTGTACCTCAGGCTTCATGACAGTGTACAAAACTGTATGTAAAGTTGATAAATATTTTTGAAAATATGTGCATTATGCATCAATGTACAACACATATATAAGTAGTACAAAATATTACATTTATTTAAACTTTTCTGCAGAGTACTTTTATTTGTAATACTTCAATGCATTTTCCTGATCATACCAACAAACTTTTACTTAACATTTTCAATGCAGGACTTTTACAAGTAACAGACTGTATCTTTACAGTGTGGTCTTTGTACTTTTACTAAAGTAAAGGATCTGCTGACACTTGAAATCACATTTACTTTGTTTAAGTTCATTTAACAGTCAATTTCACCATTGCTGAAGCTCTTCCTCTTACAGCCTTTTTTGGTAGCATCTCCCCAGATCTCAAGCATGTGTCAGACTCTCTGTATATGGCACACCTGCCCTTATATGCTGTTTGGGAGGCGTACATATCCTGATTGGCTACCATGATCAAGTGGGATTTATCATTCAGCACAATGGATCACAGCAGATTTGGAAGTTTGGCGCATCTGGAGTTCTTTCAAAAGCTGGAATTTAAGACTATGTTGCTGCCTGAGGCCAAGTGTTGGTAAGACAAACCTCAACATTGCTTTACAACTAAGATTTTTTTAGGACCAGTTACACTCAAGTGTTTATCTTTCCTATAAATGTTTAAATTTGAATAATTGAACCCTGTTTTGAGCAACATCTCAGATGTACCTGCAAACCAAAGTACACACATTAAGAGGAAAAGGAAAAATTTAATAATTCATGCCAGCATTGCCTTTACAGAGGAGGAATTTACATTTGGCATGTTCTGATTCCTAAAACCCTGTATTAAGAGATTATTTCTGATCTTTCTTTTTAGTTCCACTTGTCAGGCCTCGACTTGCTTTGAACATAGCCGACAACCAGGACACAGCTGATTAAAGGTAAGGCCTGACACAGCACAGCCTGAATACATGAAGATCAACTGGGATGTAGTTGAATATTTCTACACATGCCGTGCCTCTTGTTCATTATTATGGTCCAAAGCGGCTGTAAGAATGTTGTCAGCCCTCCATAAAGGGACACTTGTCTCCTCTACGTATCCAATCTGTAGAAAAAAAGTGTCTTCAAACAAAGTGGTCATTCTGAAATGTCACAGACTCTATTTATGGGGAGGAATTTCCTCAGTGTCCCCTTGTAGAAGAAAGGGATGAAAGCAACATACAATAAATATGCAACACCAGAGCAGTTAACAAATAAATAAAAAATACTCTTTTAACCCCCCCTCAATATTTAGAGCATGTGCTTTTGTCCTCCCCAACCAAAACACGAAAGCAGCAGAGGACTTCTGATAAAATTAGGGACATAAAAACTATAAATTGGTGCAGAAAAATTCACCAGAGTGCCCCAAATGTTGAAACAAAACCTACACCCTTGGGTGCGATTCAAAAAGTCTTTTACAGCTCTAAATGCATGATGTCATCAGAGACGTCACAGCAGGAAGTGATCCACTGAAAGTGAATGGGAGTTTGTGGAAAAGGAGGATGGATGCCAGCAGCACACTTCAGGTTCCAAAGCTGTCACACACAGCCTGTAATACAATGAATACATCTTCTTTCAATAAGGGGGGGAGTTAAACTTACTCCACACTATAGCAAAGTACCACTATTTGTAATGGAAATAACATATTAAGTACTCTCTCAAAACCCTACCCCATAAAAAGTAAAGTGCATCAAGAAAATATTTTCATAACACATAAAATACTTCATCAATAAAACAGTTTTGATGTTATACACTTAATGTTGCAGCTGCAGGAGTCTTCCTCCCAAAATGAGAAAATCAACATGCAACATGGCTTTCCTTGCAAGTCCAGTTTTATTTTTTACTCTCTGCCCTGTCCATAATAGTTAGGCCTAACTCAGACCAATACATTTTTTTCTAGCAACTACTAAATAACATGTTCAGTGACTGGCTGCCAATATTTAAATCGCCTAAGACTGTAAACCTCTATGTGTCCCATTTTACCTGATGTCCCACATTACCTGACTTGGCGCTACTTGTGATTTGACTTCGACTTTTCATTTCGAGGGACATTCAAAGCTTCACGAACAATATTTCTGAATGAAATTTAGTCCGTTTGACACAAATCTCAGTGTTTTTGAAGCACAACGTTTCCATGATGCACGCGGAGAACAAAGAGTTGACTGTAGTGAGCTGAAGCTGAAGCCCGCTGTTGTTTTTAGCTCAGTAACCCCATGCACCCTCCTCCCGCACCCTCCCGCACCCCCGCCCCATCTCCATCTCCGCTGCCTCCTTTTCATTTGCTGCTTTTCATCCCGCCTGTGTGCGCCGCATCCATACCAACATCCTCGGACTTATTCTCCACATGTCCCCGCAGCTCGCACCGGATTTCATTACATAATTGAGGTTAAAAAACACCGCGCACGTCTGACCGACACCTGATCGGCGCTTTTACGGTAAGTGGGCCTAATCGTTAAATCGATCGGGGTTTGTGGGCGATTTGTAGCTTTAACACATGCGAGCCTTTTATTCTGTGTGTGTTGTGTGTGTGTGTGTGTGTGTGTCTGCGTCGCTCCCCGGCAGATTCGTCATAAAAAGACGAGTCTTTAACTCTGAGCACACATTTATATCTATTTATTTTAAAGCCCATTTATGGCGCATTTTTTTGGTGTGACATTTTTGTGCCTCAGCTGAGCATCCTGTTGTCTCGAGCTGCCACAGTGTGAGAATGTTCTGGAAACAAGCCGCCTGAAGGGCTTTTATTTTGGAGTGAATAATTTAGGCTCTGCCAGCGTCACTTTCAGACACATTATTACCATGAAACAGGCCGTTTGTCTCTTTAAAGGGATAATTTAAAGTTTAAAGACAGGCTCGGTGTGTGTATGTGTGTGTGTGTGTGTGTGTGTGTGTGCAGAGGAGGTGACGTGCCTCCCATGCTGATGCAGAGGAGCACAGACAGCCTCAGTGCCCTGGTTTCACAGGGAGGTGCTTTTGGCCTTTTGTCTGTCTTTTCAAACCTCCTCCAGTTTCTCCAGTCCAGTCTGCAAACTGGCCTCTTTTTCCCCTCACGCTCATGATTTAAAAATGTTTCTGAAGACCTGTTATCAAGTCCATTTTCTGGCCTAGGGCCATGCAGAGACCTTTACAGGTGTGAGTGCTCAAAATTAAAAAGGGGCACATGGAACAATATTTTCAGACCACTGTTTGAAACAAACAACAAAATTGTTTGGTTTCTGGAGAGACATCGGTGGTATTTCCAGTCTTGATTGTGCCACCTAAAGCAGGTATTTTAAGCCCTAACATGATCCTTTCCTAACCTTAACCCTTTGAAACCTGGATTCACATCACTTGTGCTGCCATCAGACCCCTTCAGTAGTAGGTATTTGCCCCTTTGGACCATGAGCAAAAGGACTTGATTTCTTCTGAAAACATGGCTGAAAAAGGCAATGAGCAACTTGGCAAGAAGTACTTTGCAAATTGTAAGAAATTTTAGAAAATTATTTTTAAAACAGGGTGAAGTTTCCAAAACTTATTAAATTGTCGAAGTATTACCTTAAGTATTAAACATTCTTTTGGATAAGGGCCATAGAAAGGCCTTAGGAGGATATGTTGCCGATTTTCAGCTGATATCGCTCTTAGCGCTTGGCAAAACACCGGCAAATTATGTAATTAACGTCATCTGGCAGTGTTTTGCTCGCTCTTGGGGCTGTTGTTCAAACTACAGGTTGTACCTCTGCATTTCTGTATTGCCCGCCAACCACCGCTAACCCTGACGCTGCCACCAAATAGCCAACTCGACGAGCCGTTCAAGAGCCACACCCGCCCCTCTCTCTGTTCCTCAAAGTGGGACCCAAGTCAAATCAAACGGTAAAACTAGGCAGTGCTGATCAGATACATATAAAGATTATGTTACTGCACTGCCTATTTCTTGCCTAAAATGTTTTGTAACGTCTTGTTTTGCTATTATGGCGTGAGTTTGTGAACAGGAAGTGGGCGCTATACTACTTCCTGCGCAGTGAAAACGGAGGTTGATCAAACACTAAAAACATAAACCAAGATTTTGTTACAGCGTTGCATATTTCTCTTAAATGTTTTCAGCAGCATATTCTGGCTTACTGTTAAACAGGAATAAGAGATCCGGCTGGCCGCCATTGTTTCACATGGTCCTTTCTGCACAGCAGGGTTTGATGAGGTGCAGTGCATTCTGGTAGTTGTAGGTTTTTAGCCACTTGAACAAAAGCATCCTTTTTTTCTGTTTTCTCTGGTCCTGTAGTACCAGTTTCAAAAGTATTTGCTTCTTTAATAATGAAAATAATAATAAAACCCATTACACATACCCTGACAAAAGGGCACATAAGAAATCAAGTGGCAGGTGCTGGAGCCCCTTCAGCCCAATAAGAAGAGGAACTCAACCAGTCAAGCTGGTGAATTATTCAGGCTTGCATATTAATGCCTCGTCATCCATCAGTCATGGTATCAGTCTTCTACTCCCCTGTGCCACCACCATGACAGTTGTGTGTGTTCATCAACACCATCCAGCATGATACCAGAGGATAAAAGCCTCTGTCTTTCACTAAATGAGCTTATAAACCGGACAGATTAAAGTCTCTCCTGTGGTGATGCTGGACCTCTGAACTCTTGTACTTTTTGGATGTGCCAACCTAAACCACACCACCTCGTTCATGTTACTCTAAAGTACAGTTTGCCCTTTTCTAATCCTCTTTTAAATCCATCTGACAGGGAAAATATGTTTTTCCAAAGAATATCAATAGAGGAATAATGGTCTTTTTACAAGAGGCATTGTTTCAGTCCCAAACACACAGTTACTGTATTCTGAAACTGGCTTTGCAGAGACAAATAACAGAAAAATAAATGAATGCTGCAGCACAATCTCTCACTCACAAAGTTCCTTATAAGCTTTAACCCATAAACCTGCAAATTTTATGATTAAATTAACATGATATTAACATAATTTGTTAATCCTGCAGTGTGCAGTGTAATATGCATTTATTATCGATAGCTTTGCAAAACCTTTTTCTCTGTATTACCCTCATAGAGTTTCTGTGTAGGCCAACATGGAAGTGTCTCCCTATTTCTCTCATCAAAAAGCCCATGGGAATTTTCCTTTGGACTATGGATCATTGTAGAAAATAGTATGTTTTTTTTATGGGTATGTGCTGTTGTGTAGTTGTTTATCTGATTTGTTTGTCAACGTCTTAAGTGGACCTTGCTGTGGACGCAAACTGAATTTTAGTGTAAACTGATAATAAAGTTGTATTGCATTGAGCCGTATTGTATCGTATTGTATCGTTTGGCTGTAAAAAACTACACTGTGGTCACAAAACTTCAATATCCCACCACTATGAGGCTGTAGAGTCATGCTTGTTATTACATTCTGTAGTGTCATTTATCTAGTTGTTAGCAATCGCCTATTTAAAGAAACAAAAGCTTCAAAGTTAAGAGTGGGGTAATTATTGATGCATTCTGTATCGTGAATGTGAAAGTCTCCTTAGCTTGTGTTACACACAGACCTTATTTCAGACATCTAACCAAAAACACATTGAGACGAGGTAACGGAGTGCAAAAATGCCAACTCATTTTTGGGTTTTCGGACTCATTCCTGCACCACTCTATTTTTGTTCAGGTGCTGCTGACGCGTATGTTATATATCACCCTAGAGGGAGATGCTGTTGTGTTAAACGTCTGTTATGCCTCTTGATTCCACGATGCTGGCATGCTGTCTAAAATCACTCATGGGTGCAGCATGATGCTGCCGTTGTTTTTACGTTCTGTGTACAGATGCAAAGCAGCGTAAAGAAGGGACTTCGTTGCTGCTCTATAGTGCCATCTCCGTGTAAAAAAAAAAAAAAAAAAAGGATACACACTCTTCTACTGATGATATGAAGTGTGTTTACATGTCATGGCAGGCTTGTTAACCTCGGCCTCAGGAAGCTTTAAAGCCTCCAGCCTTCAATCTCACTGTCCAGCATAAAGACAGCTACCACCTCGCACTGCTCACGCAAACTGCTAGCCTATATTTAGCCTGACAGGCAGAGTGTGATATTGAATGGAGCCTGTGGGATTCATTGTGACACACACTGGATTCATCCGTCTCTGTCAAACACTCAGCCTGTGATATCAATAGTAAAATTCACGGGGAGGTGGCTGCTCATCACCCCAACAACACATCCACCCACGTCTGTGTGGCAGGTTTCAGCGTGGCTCCTTCAGAACAATGCCCTGCAGCCTTTTGTGTCTGTAGTGAAAGTCATGAGGCAGCTAATGATACACACATCACATCTCCCAGTTACAACATGATAATTGGGTTGGTGTCACGGCACCGTGACGAAGCTCATTCCTCCTAAACTGACTGAAGTGTTTCAGAGAGCAGCTCGTTGTTTGAAAACACAGTAGAGTCCTGTAATGGATGCAAGTCTGTGTGAGAGGGGATTTTAATATAATAAAGTTTGATGAGCCGAGTCGAGGCCCTGCGAGGCAGGATTGTTATTTACATTGTCTCAGGACCTTTTCAAAGCCGGCAAGATCACAATCTGGTTCTCGGAAATTGAATTGCTCTGTTAGTCTCATTTTTCTCACGGCATCTTCCACAGTTGCTCCCAAGAAAACCTCTGGAACTCTTTAAAATCAAATTCTTGTTATATGACAAAATAAACAAAGTTTCTCCCCCCCTCAAAGCTACAGTACAATCTGTGAAGGGGTCTGCAATACATCAGCTATCATTTCAGTTCTGTGAAATAATGACAATAAACGTGTCATCCTTATCCAGCTATATCATAAATATGACACAGTGCTGATGAAGTGAGCTACTTTAGCTTTGGGACAATGATTTTTTTTTTTAGATAATCCAGTGTGCTTTTTAACAGTTTATTTATTCTAAGAAGTAAGAGATTTGCCTGAACTCATGGAGGAGCATTTAAACCTTTTGTTTATCTGAAATGTTCAGTCACCATATTTGGAGATTTCAGTGGAAAAACACCATAAATGTGCTCGCATGTGTCGACAAGAAACAACATCTAACAGGCTTGCGTTTCTAAAACCTCTTGTGATGACTGAAGAGAGCTGGCTTCTTTTTTTGTGTTTACTAAACCATCAGCTGAGGCAACAGTGTGATCATCAGCTTGTTAGGGAAGAGTATTCACCAGCCGGAGGAAATGATGGAAGATGTCATGATCAAATTGGGAGATTTTTCTACATTTCCAGTATGGAAATTGAATTATCTCTTTGAGTTAATATAGATGTTTGGAAACAGGGAAGTGTACAGGACTGGTACTAACAAATCACTGTTTTTAGACAGCTATACCAAGCACACATGCAGTTTTTGGATGTCTTTTTCAACTTTGGTAATTAACCCTGTGAAACCTTGGGGAAATGGTTTGATTTCATTTGAAAGGCAATGAAACATTTTTAAATTATTTAAATGGTGCAAATAGGTGCTTATAGTATGAAGGAAGGCTTATTTTTATTTACTTTCTTAAATTAATTAATCTAGTATGTAAAAAATTATAAAATGCTTTATCATGTTATGGTTATGTGCTGATGTATGTTTATGTGCTGTTTGTGTTTTTTTGTTTGTTTTTTGCTTGTTGTTTTCTTTGTTAAAATAGTTATATTGTTTATATTGAAGTGTCTGTTTTTTAAAAAATTTTTATTTACCTCATATGATGCTTGAGAAAACCAAAAACTTAAATAAAAACTTAAAAATGACCAAAAAAAAAAGAAAAAAGAAAAAGGGCAGTGAGCAACTTGGCAAGAAATGTCCCTGCAATCCAAAAAAGAAGAGAAATACAGAAAAACTTGGAAAAAAATGTAAAGAAAATATTTTTTGTCATAATTATATATTTAAAATTATGTGACAAATATATCATATATTATTTTATCATTTTTTCAGGTCATTTCCTTATTTTGTTTTTTTTGCTAATTTACAGGAAATGTTCTTGTAACTTTTGTTATTTTCTTGCTCATTTTTTGGGGGGATCATTTCTTGTAAAATTGCTCATTGCCTTATTATGGTCTTGAAAGAAATCTAATTTGCTCCAGTTGCAAAGGGTTTTTAACCCTATCAGTCTCTGCCATCTTTCATCCTATGCTCATTTCTTGCAGGGTATTGCTGCTCTACTCCTCCACCTCCTCCACCACCTCGCCCTCACACACGCTCTGCCATGCAGGAGGTGTAACCCTCCTTGCTCTTCTTCTTTGTGCACTATCGGAGGAGACCTAAGACAGACAAAAACAAAAAATCCCCCACCTGTAACTAGTCAAGATGTCAGACCCAGATGCCTCGTCGCCGGCGGAGCACCCGCTCCCACTCACCTCGCCTCAGACCCCGCTGCAGCTCTCCTTCCCCTTCCTGAGGGAGGGCAGTCGGGTTTGGGAGAGGGAGAGGAAACCGCCGCAGCCCGGAGAGCTGCCTAGCCCGTTGCCCACTAAACGCACCCGCACATACTCAGCGTGAGTAGGTTAATAACAGTTGAAAAATGGCTTTGTTGGACATGCAAAAGCTTAAAAATAATGTCTCAGACATAATTACGGGAATGATTTATGATTCACAGTCCCTCTCTCTGTCTCTGTCTCTCTTTGTCTCCAGGACAGTGCGAGCCAAATCAGGTCCAGTGTTTAGAGGGGTGTGTAAAAACTTCTCCAGGTCTCAGGGTCATGGATTCATCCGCCCCTCTCACGGAGGAGAGGACATCTTTGTCCACATCTCTGAGTGAGTCTCAGGGTTTTCATGGCTTGTGTTAGGGTTTTCTGGTTCGTTGTTTGGATGGATCACTGAAGGGGCTCACCCGGCGCAGGCCTAGGGACCCAAAGTGTCAGGACCTCCCCCTGGATTTTAACTGCAAAATATCTCTCAAATTACCAACAAGGAAGAGATTTAAAATGACTAAAAAGAGTTACGAAGGAACTGCAGAGAGACACCAAATCCCTACACAAAGATGCAAAATGACTACAAAGAGTCACAAAACAATTTCAAATAGACTAGCGTTGGAAATTGGAAGCTCTTTCTTTAATTGGTCATTGGTAACATTACTTATCAATTAACTCCTCGAAACCTGAAACGACACCACCTTTGCTGTGCTGCTTTCAGAAGCCTTTTTTAAGTACTTAAAGCACATTGGTGCAATGTCTTCCAAAAACATGGGGGAAAAATTGAGCAACTTGGTGAGAAATGTTCTGCAAATTGCAATAAATTAGTAGATTTAGAAAATGATTTGAAAATAACTAGAAAAAATGTCTAGGGAAATGAAGAAAAAAGCTAGGGAAAAACTATATTTAAAATGATCGTAATTTAAAATTATTTTACACAATTATTGTAATTTTTAAGCACTTTTCCCAGGTCATGCCTATGTTGTTTTTTTAAATGTCTTTTTCTTTTGGCAGCTGTGTACGAGCAGAGCTGTCTTTTGGCTTTTTTAATGATTTATTTACTACAATCAAGGCTTTCCTCATTTTCCACATTTTTGGGTGCCTGATTTTCCGTCCTGTTCATCTTATTGTTTCCCGTTTTCCATGAGCACCCCAACAGAGGTTTTTACCGACGTGTGATTATACAGAGCAACCAATCAACTCTCTCTTCTCTTTGTCTTTTATTTTGTCTTTTGTCTTCTTTTATGTTTCTTTTTTTTTTTTTTTTTTAAAAGTTTGTTTAAGGGTTTTAATTTTTTTTTCTTTTTAAAAAAACATTATAAGGGTAATTTTCTTGTATATTTCACACTTTTTTTTTTTTTTTGCCAATTTTTGATTAATTTCCTCTTTTGTTGCTTAATGACCTCTTCCAGTGTTTTTGAAAGAAATCGTGCCTAGCTTTTAAAGAGTTAACTTTCTGGATGTGCTGTACTGAATTGCTGTAGTATCTGTTGGGAGCAGGTAGCTGAGGCAGAGTCAACTCAGACTTTACATTTATTAAAGACACTGGCCATTAATGACTTTGTAATCCTGTTTGTGTTTCCTGGACAGCATTGATGGAGAGTACGTGCCTATGGAGGGGGACGAGGTCACGTACAAAGTGTGCCCCATCCCTCCCAAAAACCAGAAGATCCAGGCTGTCGAGGTGGTGCTCACCCACCTGAATCCAGGCACCAAGCACGAGACCTGGTCAGGCCAGATCATCAGCTCCTAGACCAGTGCTCTGAGGCTGCGAGGCTGCGAAGGCAAAGGGGGATTTTAGTTTTAGGTTTTATTCTTTTCGGGGGTGTGAGGGATCGGAGCTTGGCATGCTGCAGTGTTTGGCTCGAGGTGGCTCAGTTATGAAAGGGTGTTAGTGGATGTTTGAGTTTAGGGCTGGAAATGAAGCTTTTGAATGTATTTGTTTGAATGTTTTTGCTTTGACGGTCATGATTTGAATGTTTTAATTTAGGGTTTTGAAAGTTAGGGGTTCAAGGCCTGGTGGTAGAATTTTTATTTTTGACTTAGTTTAGTTGAGAAATAAGTGGTTAAGAGGGAGGCGATTTGTACTCAAATAGTCAAAAGAGGCCGAATCACATTTTGAGAAAATTTGATCCAGTTTGGCTTCATAGACACTCTGTTTGCACACTTCAGACAGGACAGTTTAAAGTAAGAATCTCAGAGGATGTCATTAAGCCACTTCCTATCACTGAAAGAAGTAACAGTGATTGAGCCCGTACATTTGCAGTATTATGAATTGGGTGTCTGTTTACGACTGTTACTGCTGTTACTATAGTTACATCACATGTATCTGTAAGGCAGCATTATAACGCATTACCTTTTAATCCAGTAATAGCATAAGAGTTACTAATAAAACAAATATGTCATGCTAATGTTATATAAAGTATTCAAATACCTGCATGATAGGCGGATAGAAAAAATAATCAAATATGCAGACAACAACAATGCCATCCAGTGTGTCTGTGCAGACTGTGGTGACACTGAGGAGGAACACGAAGTCTGACAAGTAATTTGAGACTCGTCCTTTTCAGCTGTAAGCACTGCTTTAGTGATGAATATGTCAAGTATAATGGATTAGTTTGCTATGACAACATGGTTTCGTAAGCGAGCGATTTTAGGGAGTTTGTTTGGCAGTTTATTGCAGTTCATATGCCATTTAAACATGTTTTTGCTTTTCTGTTATTATTTCATGGTGTTAGGAAGGCTGGTCTCTTATATTCTGTTGTTATGGCCTAGTTTTAGATTTTTTTTTTGGGGGGGGGTAGGCTGTTGGCCTTCATTTTATAGGACAGTCTCAGATTGAAAGTGGGAGAGCAAAGGGATGACATGCAGCAAAGGACCGTGGGTTGGAATCAGATCTTAGGCCGCTGCAGCAAGGTTATAGCCTTAATACACAGGGTGCCCAATAGTTTACCTAGTGGAGCGCCCCGCGTATTTAAGCCTATTAAAATACATTCTGAGGCAATTAATTTTTGTACAATGCATTTTTAGGAAGGTTTACGTCCTTTATATTTTGATATAGTTTCATTTTGAAGCAGTTATAGCTGACAGCAGTGCTGTCTTCATTCTCCTCTCCTGTTTGTCGTTGATATGTGGGCATATTGAGGGTTTAACATTGTTAACTTGCAATTAAGTGAAAATGCATCTTAGCCAACATTGTGGAGAAATGACACAAGTAGTTTAAGTGTTTCACATAGAACAGAGAGGAGACAGGACAAGAAGATGAAAACTGGGTTATTGCACAATATTTCTGTAAATTATAACAACTTACTCATAATGCTGCTTTGTCATTTTATGACTCGCCTTGCTGGAAACCCGTGATATTATCTAACCAACTGCCCGACCTCCAGGTCAGCCTGTAGGACCTGCGGTTTGTGGTATGACCCATGCATCACTACTACTCAAGTTGACCCACCGGATAGTAGGCGAAGCTAGCACGAGTTGTTTTTTAACACATGTCTGAGATACTGCGTTTTTTTTTTGTCGAAACAGACATCTTCGAGATTGTAACTTTTTAATTTCGAGGGACCAGCTAGATGGAGGTCTGAATTTCCACCTTACTTGTATTTCCCCTTTTTTTCCACAATACGCTAAAAACTGATAGAAATGACATGCAGCCACTGCCAAAAGTCATGCAACTAACATCCAATTGATAAAAATCTAGTTTTGCCATATTGTGTCTGTGTTTACAAAGCCAGATTGAGATGTTGCCTCACAGCAGAATGTTGAATCAAGCGGAAATGAAAAAAAAAAATTACATTTGTAACATTTGCCCTCTCTGTTGTCTATGATCAGGCTTCTTACAGGAACAGATCTGCCTTCATCTCACTGCCTTTACAAAAACATCTGAAGATGGTTTAAGGTACCACAAACCCTGCTGGTGCACAGCTGCCAAATGGAAACAATCAATGCACTTACGGCGGAAAGCATCTTTGACAAAGATCTAAATCGCTCTTAATGCGTTTCGGCCTCCAGAGCTGTGATAAGCTCGACATATAAGGACTTATTCTCCTTTTTAATATTGTAGCACTACTGTATTTTGTCTGCTTGGCAAGTGTAGAAATCCAGTGTTATTGTAGCCAGCTCCCATGACGGTCTAAAGTTTTGAAGTGGAGACAGAGGCTGGGTGTGGTGCGTGTTTACTACTGGGAAACAGGGCCAGAGGGGAAGGAACCGGAGAGGGAGGAAAGTCGTTTAACGGGCAGAGGATGGAGTGATTATCCGTAGATGTACTTGAGCACTGATTTGAAATGTTACAAAGCACGTGTACTCAGAAGGACCATGATTGAAGTCAAAATAAGCTCATGAATAAAGATGGGCTGCTGATTTTTAGTTGGAAGGTTGAAAAGGGGAGAATCCGGTAAGTTTCATACGTCACAGCAAACGACTGTGAAAAAAAACAAAAAACAGAGCAGCAAAAGCTTCCTGTTGTAAGTTGAAAAAGACTATTTATTTATTGACTTATTTATTTTCATTTGTAACTATGAGACCATCAGGTGTTTGGTAATTAAAAGCTGCATTTTGTGCAAATATTTGAATACACTGCACACCTCACTCTAATGATACTACCCTGTTAATATCCCTTTGCTACTGTCGTGTCATCACTGACGGGCGAGAACTTTCCCAACACAAGTTTCTACATAATCCTTGTCTAATTTTTAATAACTGTGTGACATTCAAAATAACATGCAGTTTTTGTTGTTTTGGAAATGGGCATGGTCTGTGCTGTTTGTCGTCTTTTTTTTCTTTTTTTTTAGAATGTGTTGATTCACCATGCAGTAACACAGCTGGAGCCTTCAGAGAGGCATCATCAGGTCTCCTCTGCATCTTTGATGTGTCGCCATGAGCGTGACGTAACATCATAGTAACACATCTGTCCGGTTTCTTTACTGTGAGAGAAACGCGTTCGGTTGCAAGCACTTTTTTTTTTGTCAAATCACTGTGACGCTGTCTTTTGTCATTAAGATAAAGTTTGAATAAAACTTACTACTGGATTCACAGACCGGTGTGGGAATGTTATTTTGTAGAGATGTGGTCCAAAGAGCAGCTCCGTGCTCTTTTTGAGTTTAGTCTTTCTAGTCCGCAGTACAAAGTGGAATAAGTAGGGCGGTTATTTTGAGAGGCCTCTTTGACAAAGTTTCTGCAACTTTGCATCTCTGTCTCAGACTGCTGATAGGAAAGTTAGAAAATGTTCATCTGAGTTTTTGCTCTGGCTCAGACCATGTTGCGTCCATTTGGAGACAGATTTGTCACAATAAAAGTTCTTTTTACACAGAGCTGGTGCTATAGAGCTGCAACAAAGTCCCTTCTTTAATCCTAACTGCTGCTAGCCAGCTAGTAGGTCTAGGAGCTCCTTACCCTCTGAGCAGAGGATGAAATCAGCTGCCATATAACTGGGACACTAAATGATTGTTATTGACATGTTACCTCATTGTTATTGTTTTTAAAGTGCTGCAAATGCACGTGTTGTATGTCACAGTCAAGGCTGACACTATTAAACGTCATGTCTCTTTTGTTTCCGCGATGCTGGCATGCTGTCTAAAATCACACACTGGAGTGACATGATGCCGCTGTTATTTGGCTCTATGTAAAGATACAAAGGAGGTGGAAAGAAGACTTCACAGTGGCTCTATAGTGCCATCTCAATGTAAAAAGGGTTGATGTTGTGTCCATATGGAGATAAATTTGTTGTAGTTATACTTGTGTGAACGTATCAATCTGTTTTTAAAAGGCGTCCCACAAACAGAAAAAAACATTTGTAAACTCAAAAAATGTACTTTGCAAATATAAAATGGATTTGCTAATACCCAAACAAAATAAAAACAAAACAAAACAAAAAAACATCAACTTTCAAAAAGATATTTTTATTTGTGAATCTCATTTGCGGATTTGCATTTTACACACACTTGAGTCTTTCTTTTTTAAATGTTTGTGTATTTTAGTATTATTATCTTTAATTTTCTATGTTAAAATATATATTAATTGCATAACATTTTTGTGAGTTTACATACCTTTTTTGTATCTGTGGGGTTTTAAATTAGTAGAACACACATTAAGACATGGTTGTCTTTTCACACAAATAATATGAGACAAATGTCTTTCCATATTTCCTTGTCTTATTTGCTCTCACTGGACTCCATTAGAGGGCGCTGCAGTACAAATAATCTGGTGGGCCATTACATAATAATAGTTCAAATGTTGACTCACTGAAAAGAAAAAGCCCCCCACTGACCTGACCTCTCAACCCAGACCCAACAGACTGGATTTGTATCAAGAACAGCAGTGGAGAAAGTATTCGGATATTTTATCTCAGTAAAAGCAGTAATACGACACTGAGAAAACACTCTAATACCTGTAGAAATACTTGCTTTTCAAGGGAAAACTGAGTTATCGGGACACCCTGAAGCTGAGCATGTTTAAGGTGTAAAGAGAAATCAATACAGACAATGGTAATAAAAACAAATATAGAAGGCAAACACTGCAATAAGCATAATGAGGCAGAGACAGTAGGACTTTGGTCAGATTCGACCCGTATCTTTTTATTACCTGCAGCTGTATGTTACAGAGTGAGTGAGAGTGAGTTTTTTGGAATCACTCACTACAGCTACAGATTTCTCTGGTCGATATGAACCAAAGAGAAGAAATTATTTAGAAAAAAAGCTGGCTACCGCAGGGTTGGTTTGAGGTAAAAATCAATCTCTCACTTTTTTTTCACCGTGTGTATATCACCTGAGCCACAGTATGTTCAGATTTGACCACGTACTGACTGAGATCCATAAGACAAAAGATATACTTTGTAGATCTTGATTTGATAGATGGACATGAGAGTCCAGGCTCACTTCATTTTGTTAAGCCTTTGAAATCAAAGCAAAATTGGCTTAATTTCTTTCAAAAATGTCAGAAGAAGACAATGAGCAACTACACAAATGGCAAAAAAACCCAAGAAATTAGTAAAAAGTTAAAAGAAAATTACTTTGAAATTAGCATAAAAAAAAGAAATTTAAAAAAGCAAACAGGAAAATAACCCTAAGAAATAAAATCATGACCTGTATCTCTACCAGTTACAATTACAATTTTTTCTAAATTGCTAAATAGACCTGAACCCAACCCACTACCATCTCAGAAACAAAATAAATAATAATGATGACATTAACAGTGGAACATTATTTATATTATATTTATAAATTATTACAGTTGTAAGCCATAAATTACAATAACAATGCTGACATCCTGAATGTGACACACACACACACACACACACACACTTGTGGTTGTTATTGCCCGGTTCATCATGTTGGTTCCCTCTGCGTCACAGTGATAGATGAGTAACATTTGTGCTGTGGAGGATGCGTGGGAAATCTGGTTACCCCACCGGTAGCTCTGACTGAGCATGTATGTGTCAGTGTGTGTGTGTGTTTGCTTGTGAGAGAGAGCTAGTCACACACACACACACACACACACACACACACACACACAGACAAACACACACAAACACACACACAGAAGTAGAATGAGATATCCTCTGTAGGGTGATTGTTCCAAGTAATGAGCTGACAATGAATTCCTGTCATTCCTGTGTGTGTGTGTGTGTGTGTGTGTGTGTGTGTGTGTGTGTGTGCGTGTGCGTGTGTGTGCGCGTGCGTGTGTGTGAGTCCTACATGTAATGGGTGACACCGCTGCTCAGATGGTCAGACACCAGGGTTAACTGATTGTTTGTAATCTGACCATTTACAGATGAATTAAGACGAAGGGATAATGAGGACTCTCAGTTTGCAGGTTTCATTTACTTCATTCAGTCTCCCCCGGTGACGGTGTTACAGGGTGTGTTGTACTGTAGGCCTGTGCACATACATGGTACAGATAAACAGCCTTTGAAGTGAATCATAGAAGCGCGTGTGTGTGTGGTTTTACAGCGCATTATCTGCGATGAGTTTTACGGCCCGACCAACCTTTGCTCTTCTCTCTTCTCTCCTCTGTTTCCTTTTTTCTGGCTCTGCCTCCTCTTTCTTTCTTCTTTCCTCTCTCTTTCTGGCTTTGCCTCCTCTTTCTTTCTTTCTTTTCTATTATTGCTCTCTGGCCTTTATACTTAAGACATAATTGCTGATTAGTGACCCTAGGTTTTTCATTGAGCGCTTATCCTTTTCTGGAGCACAAGTTTCTTGTGTTTTAGTTGAACTGATGCACTGAGTTCCTTTTCCTTCTCTTACTCCCTCCATCTGAAAACAATCATGTCTGTTTACTGCATTACGCTAACTTGTTTCCAAGTTTTCCCGGATCCTGGCAGCATCCTTGGCTGCGCTTGATCGTGGTGATAGCTGTGCTGGTGCTCGCCCTGACTGCGGCCTTGGTTTTGCCACTGCTGTGGTCCTGCCTGAAGCTACGCCTGTGTTGTGGGTCCTGGTTGCGCTGATGCCATAATTGTGCCGCAACCCTCTACTGCCTTTATTATGAGACTACTACTGCCTGGGACTCTTATCAGCACCCACAATATTATCATGCATTTAGTAATTTCACACCTATCGTTAATGTAATATGACATGCATCTGTTTCCATTATTGCTGTGCCCCCCCCCTCCCCCCTATTCCTTTTTGTCATGATTGTATTTCAGCTGTTATTAACAGCATCTATTGCACGTCTGTCTGTCTTTGACTTGACTTGATTGCCTTTCAGAAATTTATGAGCTGTGCGTCTGTGTTTGCTGTCTGTGTCTGTGTCTTTGCTGACTGTGTTACATGTCAGAGACGCACAGACACACACACACACACACACACACACACACACACACACACAATACGTGCTCCCTATCATCTGTCATTTGCAGGATGGACTTGGATTTTCCATAATGTACACAAACCTCAGCATATATTTCAAAAAATGAAAGATTCTTTTAAGTTTTTATCACAGTGTTCCTGTCACGCTCTGAATGTACAGAGATGAAATTGAAACAGATTTTCTTATTTAAGTCCAAAGCATCCATCCTGCTCGGAGTGTACGATTGTTTTCCCAATTTGTAGACATTTTTGGACGCTGCTATTCTTTGAGTTAGCCGCTAATTGCTGCCATTCCACCATACCATTATTTTTTTTAAAGATTATTCTTGGGCATTTTTTGCCTTTATTAGATAGGACAGAAGATTGACAGGATGGAAGGGAGAGAGAGGGGATGACATGCAGCAAAGGGCCACGAGTTGGAATCAAACCCGCGGCTGCTCTGGCAAGGACACTGCCTTTATTTATGGGATGCCTGTTTTATCCACTGAGCCCCAACCATAACATTATTTTAAGTCCGTTGACAACACTTTTGCTCATTAGATTTCACTTTATTTATTTTATGCTGTTTATTTGTAGCATTCCACCTTCATATCTTCATATTTGCTGCATGACATCACTCATCAGCCAATAGGAACACCCTCACTCTCAAATGACCTGTGATTGGACAAAGTCTCCAAACACAACCTTAGACTTTCTAATGCCTGTAAACAGAGCCAAGAGGAGAAGTGGAAGTTTTTTTTCTCTGACCACTTTAATTGCAGTCCGCTCATAGTTTATTATGTTGTTTTTTTGCCCAGTGAAGCCAAAATAAAACTGCCTACCTACAACTTTAATGTGACATATTAACAGGATATGGAGCTGGAGAACACAGAAAGGCTCCGTTTATGATCTTTTTCATCTAAATGTCAGTGTTGTGAATTCACAACAGGGAACATTCTGCCTCTCTTGGTTAGCCTGAGTGACTCCTGGTGTGCTCTGCTGCTCCTGGAGCCTGACCATGTGCTCAGCCTGCAGCTAACAAGCTTTGTGTTCTCTGTTTGTTGAGTTTCAGGTCCCCAAAAGCTCACAGGACTAGTTGCAGACACATTTCCAGGGATGACGTGTGTTCAAGGCTTCACCATCGCCTTGCTGCAGAAGGTATTTTAAATTTATCATCAAACATCTAGATAACTGCCCATCCAATAAGCTCACAACAACAATCTGTGCTCTGTGTGTCATGCAGAGAGTGAGAAGGTTATATGGCCCGCCTCTGTGTCTTTAAAAGTTGTATATTAACAACTTGATGTGGAAAGGAGGACAGGTGAGCAGCCACTTAGGGCAACAGACGGAGTGTGACTGTGAGAAGTGACTGACTCAGGGGAGAAAACACACACGGGTGCTGGATGTCGCTCTCGTAAAATAGACTTTCTGTTGTGGATCAGACTAAATTCAATCTCTTGGACTTTGCTGAACACACTTTTTAAAAACATTTTTTACACCAAGTAATCCACTTTCTTTAACAGTTAAAAGATATAAATGCTGGGAACTTCAGAGCATAAAATGGGAACAGGTTTGTGGCTGTTGTGTTTGTTGGTGATTCTTGCTGCTTCATGTCGGGGCATCAGACAGTGTCTGGGTGGAATATCGATCAATGTGATCCTTCTGCATGATGAAGAATCTCCCTGGAGTCTGAAGTTTGTGAAAAGAGAAATACTTAAGGCTTTAGAGACGGATTCAAGCATCAATGCTGCCGAAGGTAATAAGATAAGAAATAAAATATAAAGACATCTGTATATATACACAGAATTATGTCACATTGTGACTGGATTACACCAACAAGGATTAACCCTTAAACCTGGTTAAATCATTTTTTAAATTTAAATTCTGTTGTTGTTTGACAGTTGGTCCAAACTTTCTGTACACTAAAATTCATTGTCATCCTAAAATTGATGTGGGTTGAATCTGTCTCCCAAGTTTTTTTGAGAACTTGATTATTTTGCGCCTTCCGTCTCAAAAAAGGCAGCATATTTAAAAGTAAAACCTCAACTGTTGGTTTAAAGTTAATTCTTCACAGTTTAAATTTGGAGTTAAAGGTTTTGGCACAACATAATTACATTTCATCTAGGTTTGGTGTGAAAATGAAACATTTTAAATTGAGATTTAAATTTAATCTTTCTTAAATTTAGTTTGAAAGTTTGGTGCAACAGAATTTGAATGTAAACTACAATTTAATCAGTTTTAAAAGTGAATCTTTGTTGGTGCAATCCAACCTTTGATATGTCCTGTGGTGTCATAAAATAATCTTTATGCCTGTGTATGTGAACTGGCGCAACACTGTTAAACTATTATTGTAATTGCAACAAACCCAAGGTGTTTTGGTTCGTCATATATTTTGGGTAATTTCCCCCTTTGTTGTTTCTCCACAGTCACAGTTTTTAAGTTCTTTTAGGAACTTGCAGTTTTAATTTTTTACAGTGCGTCTAATGTAATGGACAAGTAAAACAGTTACTGACAGAGGATATGCTTTAGTTAGTGTAATAAATGATCAGATATGGGTCATTTTACTCTGATGCAATAGGAAATAATCATCTGTAATGCTTATTTAATGGTTTGTGCAAGCTTAGCTTGATCTTTAGTGTGATAATAATTACATTCATCAAGTTTCGACTCACTGAAACAGGGCATGCTATTGGCCCTGGGACAAATATCTGTTGTGGGTTTGTGAGATTTGGCTAAAAACATGTTTTTCATAATAATGGCCCGAGTCAAGACTGGTATTTTGACTCTTATAATTTGATTTGATATTGTGCATTATGCCTAAGAAATTAAAAAACAATAAAAAAACAACAACAGACATGCAATGAAAATTGAGTAAATTTTGAATTGATTTAAGACAATTGTTGTTAGCAGGGGCACATCACCAAATTCTGGGCCCTCGGCAAAAGCAGTCTCTGTGGACACCCAGCCTTTCCTCTCTTGATCCATGTCTCTCTCATGCACCTTTTTATTAAAGTTAAAGTTATTATTATTATTTTTACAATGTCAGTTGCCTTCTTTTCCATTTATTTCTTTTTTGTAATTTCTTCCTTTTTTGGGGGAAAGACATGACTTTCTATGCAGGGAAGGGATTCAGTTTATGGAATGTAAAAGTTTGGTATATTTTTTTTGTTTTTTTAATTTTTAATCAATAGAATATTTTTCTGCCTTTCATCCTTCCTGCAAACCCCAATGAAGATGTTGGGTTTAATCTCACGGCTACCTACAGCGGGTTAAACACAACCTTTTATCGACAAGGTGGCTGCCAGAGCACCACATGTGAGGGAGTGGACGAGCTCAAGAAACTGATAGTGAGTAGCAACAGTTTAACATCCACCTCATGCTGCATTCACACTGTGAGTGACACAGAAACAGGCTACAGTACATTTTCAAAGGAAGCCGGTGACATGTCAAACTGATGGCCAACACTTGCTGCTGAGCTGGCTTCAACTTTTCTCAGTGCTCTAATGACACAGTGATACTTAAAGCAATATGGTTTGTTTTAAGTTGTAGTACAGTTATTTAGCTTAGTTAGCTGACACTGTGATATCTTTATGTAAATGGGGGTGTACACTGGGATGCAGTGGGGGCGGCAAAATGAGATATAAAAAAAGATATTTTGATAACTAAATACAAACTTGAGCTGATCTTCATAGTCGAGGTGCTTTGTGGTCAGTAGCAGGCACACACACAAGCCTGTGACGATGTAACTATGCTGACAAGTGTATGAACAACACTTGATGTAAAAAAATAATGTAGCTGTGTGTTGCTGTTTCGCTCATAGTGTGAACACAGCATTAGACATATGATATGCTTGCTTTAAGCATGAACGCATAGACTTGCATGTGCTCGGTTTGTATTTTAAGAATTAAAAGCTGTATCCACTAGGGGACAGATCATAGATGCTTTATCCTGCTTTTGCACAATGTAAGTTTCTTAACTGGGAGCCATTTGATTGTTTCAAGTATTTTGCTTGTTTAGGACCTGTCCATATGTACACAGGTATTTATGGATGTGACCAAACTAGTGTTGGCAAAACTTCTTTCTAAATATTTTCACATAAATGTACTGTAACCCTGTCACTGTATTAAGGAACAAAGGGAGTAAAATGTACTACAGTGGTCACTACACCAGATAGTCTTCAGGTAGTGATTTTTCTAGGCTTTAATTTGCCAATATCATCTTCGTTGCATGGATTTCGGATAAGGACGCCAGTTAGTTTGGCATGCGAGGGAACGAGGGAAAACCATCTTTAAAAAAACAACCCTGTATTTGTGTGGACTAGGCTTTAATTTCGTCTTGTGGGCGCAAGTTAGACGTCTTAGATGTGTTCAAACAACACTGCACAGAAATTCAGGATTCACTATCACACATAGCACTGTGCACACAAATGTGAAAACAAACGGCACACTGATAGACAGAAAATTAGCTCACATGCATTTGCATTTTCTTGCAGAATTCAGAATCCGTGGGATGTGCCATGCTTGGGCCCATCTGCACCTATGCTACCTACCAAATGTTTGAGTAAGTGCATTTTTTCCATGGTCATGTCCACATTACAGCAGATAAACCAAAAATTGTGTTTGCGGATTCAGACAGGGTCTGATATAAAACAATATGGAGCATTCTGGGGTGGGATTTACTCCTAAACATGCTCCCTAAGATTAATAAGTGGTTTTGTATTGGATTTGTCTGTAGCTAAATGTCACTACCTATTAGGCTTAGGCAGTATGTAACATTTCATACCTTCATACCTTCCTGAAATTTCACTGGGGTATACAGAGAGTGACAATGTAAGTGTGCTGCGCAAACCCATACACCCCACCCTCCTGACTACAAGTGTGCTATTTACCTTCAGCTTTTCAGACTAATAATTGCAAAATAGAAACCCACAAAATGTTAAGAAAAGTAATATTCTCACACAAATTATCCTTATTAAACAAAGAAATACCACTGTACACCTTTTGAATTTAACTGTCTCTCTGTCACGGAAGACTAATGAGGCTTAATTGCCTTGTTAATTAATCATAAAACACAATTAAGTCAAACTGGACAGAAAGAAAATAAAACTCACCCAGACTAACTTGGTTACACTTGCTTGTAATCTAGTTATTAAGTCTACTGTTCCAACAATCACCAGCTCCGGTGCGCTCGAAATAAATCCTTAATTCACCAGGTGAGATGTGAAAAACATGCCGTTATTTTCCACAGTCTCTCTCTGCCTGCTGGCCACCGGCTGTTTACAGTCCTGTAACTTCTACCTCCCACTTGGTGTTGTGGTTTCTTTGAGCTGCACAAGTAGAGGCTAGAGACTGAGCTCTGGTGGTGCATGCTGTGCACTACATACAATAGTTCAATAGAAAGAGGAGCACCTGTATTTATGATAGTATTGAAAATCATACCAATGGGATCTCTAAAAACATGATTATATAATACCCTGCAATCCTTATTTATATCCCCCAAATCATTTTTTCCCTCCATGTGTATATCATTCTCTATTTCTCCCTCTGTTTTTCCTTTGGTTCCTTTCTTTTTTCCTCTCTGTCAGTGCAGAAAAAGGTCTGAAGGTTGATACGCCCATCCTTTCAGCAGGAAGCTTTGGTCCCTCCTGCGACTACACACTCAACCTGCAGCGCCTCCTGCCACCAGCACGCAAGATCTCTGACTTTTTCATCCATTTTTGGATAAACAACAACATCATCAAACCTCAATGGAAGACAGCCTATGTTTACAAGAAACAGAGCAACACTGAGGACTGCTTTTGGTGAGTCACCAAGGAGATGTATTGAAAGAGCACACTGGAGGTGGTGCCAGTGTGTGTAGATTAGCATGCGCTTATAATCACCTTAAACCTTCATGTTGCTGTGTTTTTGGCCAGCAGTGAAGACAGATGTTCTGCATGTGTGTGTTAAAGTAAAACAAAACAATATATGGCAAGATGGCTGTCTGTTCCTGCAGCTTAACCCTTTGAAACCTGAGTATATCCATTTGATTTCTATCAAAAATGTGTGGAAAAGGGCAACGAGTACCTTGGCAGGAAATGGCAAGTTTTAAAAAGGGAAGGGGGTATTTTTAGAAAATGGTGAAAACCAAAATGCTCAAAAAACTGTACTTATTAAAATTATTAGAATTGTATATTTAAAATTGTGTTTCAGAAATATAACAACCAACCTTACATTTTTAACTTTTCATCACCCTTTTTGGGTCATTTTCATATTTTTTACTTTTCTTTTTTTGTGTATCCTCAGGGAATTTTCTTGTCACTTTTCTTTTTATTTCTTGCACATTTTAGGCCCATGTCTTGCCAAGCTGCTCATTGCCTTCTCCCTATGTTTTTGAAGAAAAAATTAAGAATAAAAAAAATAAATGAAACTGATTTGATCCGGTTTCAGTCAGTAAATTTATATGTTAGTTTCTCCACTTTTTAATTCAAAGTGATGTTCTTCTGCAGGTATATACATGCACTTGACGCAGACAAACGCAAGTTTGCGTTAAATATCAGCAGGACGGTTCTGCGCAAACCAGAACAAGTGATAGAAGTACTGAATTTATCCAACAGGTCAAGCAACTGTAAGTTTCTTCTTTAAAAACACAAATCTTCTTGTTTGATTGAACTGCTCAGCTCTCTCATAGATGAAAGTGCATGTAATTTTTAGGCACTCTTGCAAGTTTTTACAAACTGTTAGAGAATAAACTCACAGAAACCTTTGATGAAAGTTGTATGGACCTATGATATAGCTTGGGTAGAAAACAAGTTCTGAAGGGGGGTCAATAGAAATGTCCTTTCCAAAGTGACCAAATATGTCTTGCTAAATAACACAGAAAAGTTCTCTTGCAACTCTTTGTTTGATGTTTGAAAAAGGACATTTCTGGTTTGTTATTAACATACGTTTCAAGGTTGAACTGGATATTTAGAAGGAAATAAAGGTCAGATGGTTGGACTGGTTTGATGCCTCCTGAGGCCCCAGTGTTAAAAATACTTTACCTTACTGGTATGTGGTGATACGTCCAGCTTCTCTGTTTGCAGTGTTCATCATGTGTGGATCACCAATGGATGTAATGACGTTGAAAAATGGTCACCCAGAGGCGGACAGCAGTGATATTCTCTTTATCCTTATCGATCTTTACAAGTCAGTGCTTTTTATTTCATTTTCGTGACATGTTTGCACTTATTGTACTGCCTGACATTATTTTTTTGATGTGTGCATTGGTTCTTTTAATTTTTTTGATTTCACATTCGATAAGATACGCAAAATTGAAATTTAAAACCTGAGCAAATTGACAATTTTCTTTCAAAAACACTGGAAGAGGCAATTAGCAGAAAAAGAAATGAGCAAGGAATCAATTAAATGTACAGGGAAATTACCTGAAAATTAGTTTATAAATGGAAAATAATAAAAAAAAGGATATGACTTGGAAAAAGACATTTATATCAAAATAATAATTCTGTAACTTAATTTTAAATGTGTAATTATGATAATTTGCAATAAATGTAATTGTCCCCTAGAGTTAGCGGGTTAGGAGTTAGGGGTCGATTTCTTTCAAAAACATTGGAAAAAGGCAATTTAAGAAGAAATGGCCCAAAAAAATTGAAAGTGATTAGTAAAAATAAAAGAAAATTACCTTTAAATAATAATAAAAAAAACAAACAAAAAACATTTGTTATGAAGTTGCTTACCACATTTTTCAGTTTGAAAGCAATCAAAGGTTTAAATACTTGTGAAAGGCATCTGAAAGCAGATCAAGAAAAGTGATATCTATCAAGGTGTCAAAGTATTAAGTTATAATAACTATATGGGACATATTCCTGTCATGACGCTGCACTTAAATGAACGCCTTTCCTTCCTCCTCTCCACAGTGATCAATACTACACCAACACATCGTCAATGCCGTTTATGAGGAACGTGTTGGTGCTGACGATGCCCAACACCAGAAACTACATCATCAACACAAACCTGTCAGACAACAACACAGTGAGGACACAAGATTTGCAAATTACTTAATGCCTTTCTTCCAATTGCTGCTGTGTAAAGGAATAGTTTGGCATCTTGGGAAATATGCTTCATGTGCTTCTTTTTGCGAGGAGTTAGATGCTTCAGTCCAGAGATGGTTAGCTTAGCTTAGCATTACAACTGAGAGCAGTGGGAAACTGGTTAAAGGAATCTGCCCAGCAGCACCTTAGCAGCTCACCGATTAACATGTCATATCTTGTAAGTTTACTACGCACAAAACGAAGACGAACAAGTTGCGGTTTTACAGAGCTTATTTGCAGGACCTGCTGTTGGTAGGAACGCCAATAGTCATCTTTCTCAAATGTCCAACTGTCCTATGAAAGATTTGTGGCTGACAGCTGTAATCAGCGTCCTCTCAGCTACTGACTCCAGACAGGCTCTTCAGCAGGCAGAGATGAGATGGGCTGGTGTGGCATCGACATGTCTGTAAATCAGTTATTTGCTTTGAAGAATTTTCAAATTCTGACGGCAAAATCAGCAAAGTTCCACATCAACACCCCTGCACTATTCCTGGCGCAAAGGTGCGCAAGCCCCAAAATGACATCAACAGGTATTTTGCGTAAAGCACAGCATATCAGATAAATGACTGTGACTGGCCCAAAACGCCAGGGCCAGCAGGAAATCTGTGAACAGGAGGGGGACCAGATGCATCTGACAGATAAAATGAAACAGGAGATCACAGACTCGTCTGGTTAGTTGTAATTATTTGGTTGGTTTGATTTGCAAAGATAACTGTCCCCCCTGTATCCACCCCAAAATAGCTCTGAAAGATTACATTTCAAACAGTCAATCTAAACATCTCTGTCTGGTGTCAGTGTTCCTGTTCCTCTGAATAGTGTTCTGATAATGAACTATCCAGAAAGTAGTCCCAACCATCAGTTTGTTTCTCTCTGTCTCTCTTCAGATGAATGACTACATGGCTGCGTACCATGATTCAGTGCTGCTGGTTGGCAAGGTGATGAGGGAAATTGCTGAAAAAAATCAGTCGGAGATTGAGGAGATGGAGTATGTCAATGTGAATTACTTCAGAGACATCTCCTTTAATGGTAAGGGAGAACAAGAATGATCATTTCATGTAAATTCCAGGAGTTATTACGGCTTTAACCCTTTGAGACCTGAGCATTAAGAGCTTAATTTCTGTCAAAAACACTGAAGAAGGAAAAGAGCAACAAAAAAGGAGATTACCCAAAAATTAGCAAGGAATTAGTAAAGAGTACAAAATTACCAAAAAATTAGTAAAAACAAAAACAAAACACCCAATAAAATAAAAGAAAAGAAANCCCTTTGAGACCTGAGCATTAAGAGCTTAATTTCTGTCAAAAACACTGAAGAAGGAAAAGAGCAACAAAAAAGGAGATTACCCAAAAATTAGCAAGGAATTAGTAAAGAGTACAAAATTACCAAAAAATTAGTAAAAACAAAAACAAAACACCCAATAAAATAAAAGAAAAGAAA